>NW_027331927.1:5489772-5685610 GCF_048418815.1 Hemitrygon akajei | reverse complement strand
ACATTTACCTCGTACTCTGCCTTGTAGGTTGTCCTTCCAATGTGAACCACTTCAGACTTCTCCGGGTTGAACTCCATCTGCCATTTCTCAGTCAATTTCTGCATCCGACTAATGTCTCTCTGGAATCTGCTACAAACAAAACACTATTTATTAGTACCTACGTATTATAGTAATATAAAACTAGATAAATCAAACAGATTAGCAGAGTTTATGCGTATATAAGTCTGTAAATTTAAAACCCCAATCTTCTTCCCGCTTAGGTGGTAAATGCTACAGTCTTACGCTGGTATAGGAATGGCGTCAGTTCGTGATAGTAAAATATATAGAATTGTGGAGAGAGAGCGAGAGGTGATTTGTTTTCCAAGTAGTTCGATGCCGTCGAACTTTCTGTTGTCCTCCGATGTCCTGTTAAAGCTACGGACTGCGACTACACAAAAGGTTACCGTCTTCACGCGGTGAAGCTGTCAACCCAGGCAAGGGTTAAACACACCGATAGCCTTCCACCGGTCCCCCCTTTTCTACACTGCGAGCAAAACCCACCCTTTCTTGGGCATTGAAAGCTCATCCAGTGTCTATTTCTTCTGTATTTCTGTCCGTGCCTTCCGTGAGTCTGTGTGTCTGTCTGAAAATCCAGCTGAAGTTGTATATATCCCAAACATGCTGAACGCCAACTGCCTATTATATAGCTCCGCCCTTCCGTAACCATGGCGACTCACGAGCTGTTCGGTGCTCTCTCTCTCTCTCTCTCTCTCTCTCTCTCTCTCTCTCTCTCTCTCTCTCTCTCTCTCTCTCTCTCTCTCTCTCTCTCTCTCATCTCTCTCTCTCTCTCTCTCGCTCTCTCTCTCTCTCTTAATCGGTGTACACCCACTCCCTCTTTTCAAAGGCACAGTCCATATCGAATACACCTTAGGATCTCGTCACAGTTTTTACAGATAGCGAGGGTGTCAGCACACTTCTCCACCAATGCGGAAATGTAGTTTACGTAGTAACCAAACAGGCATTTTTGTCTGTAACAAAAGGAAACCCCGTCTTGTGTCGGAGTGTTTTGCTAAAAAATTCCGTGCAACATTATACTGAGTGATCCTGAGTACCTGACTGCAGACCGCAGTCCCTACACTGTATTCCATCTGCCACTTCATTGTCTGCTCTTCAAACCTGTCTGAATCCTTCTGCAGACACCCACTTTGCTCTAAGCTGCCTATCCGGCACCTACCATCGTAGGAACTACAAACTCTGTCATCCAAACCGTTGACTCTAACATGAAAAGAAGCAATCTCATTATCGACTCCTGAGGAACGCCATTGGTAACCGGTAGCAAACAGAATAGGCTCGCATTGTTCTAACTCTTTGTCTCATGCCTGTAAACCAATCTTCGATCCGTGTCAGTATCTTTCCTGTAATACCATGAGCTGTGATCTTGTTTGGCAGCCTCATGTGCAGCAGGTCGTTAAGAGCCATCTCAAAATCCAGGAGAAAAACATCCACTGCCTCTCCTTTGTCTATTCCGCTTGTTATTTTGTCAAAGAATTCCAAGAGATTTGTCAGGCAATATACACCCTGAAGAAAACCGTGCTTAATTTGGCCCACTTTACCATGCGCCAATTACCCTGAAAAATCATCCTTAATGGAATCCAACCACTGTCTAACTGTTCTATAATTTCCTTTCTTCCGCCTCCCTTCCTTCTTAAAGAGTGGGGTGACATTTGCAGCTTCCCAGTTCGCCAGAAACACTTCAAAATCGAGACACTCTTGAAAGATCATTACTCCTTCTTTAAGAGAATCATGAGGGGGAACGTCTTCATTCGGAGGCCGTGAGAATGTGGAATGCCCCGCCAGAGCAAGTGGCGGGGTCGATTTTCAATATTTCAGAGACGTTCGGATGAGTATATGGATGGAAGGGAATGGATGACTATGGCCCCGTTAGAGGTTGCTGGAACTAGGTAGATTAATGGCTTGGCACAGACTAGAATGGCTGAATGGCATTTTCCTGTGTTGTCATGTTCCATGACTCTAATGCCTTCACAAACTCTTCGACTAACTCTTTCTGAACCCTGGGTTGTACATCATCTGGTCCAGAAGTCTTATCTACCTCCAGGCGTTCAAGCTTCCAAAGCACATTTTGTCATTAGTAATGGCATCTATACTCACTTTTGTCCACGATACTCTTGAATTATTGTCTTTTTTTAAAAAAAAGAAAATGATAAGTCAGAGTAAGAAGTGTAGTGGTGCAGGAGAGGAAGAATAACAAGGAGGTTCTTCATCGGTGAAACTAGAAGAAGGGAACGGGTGTTAATTTTAAAAAAATCCTCTTCAGGTGATTTTCTTAACGAAACCAGAATTGAGCACTGCATACCGGCATGTGTAAAACTAATACAAAATACACACCACTAAACTTAAATGAGAGCATAATTCAGAAACATGAAGAAATGGTCACTGTGGAAGATCAAGTGAACCACTCATGTCCGTCCACAAAAGACATCCCAGCGATCTGAGCACACAATTTCCTAGCAAACTGAGAAATTTGTGTGCTTCGCGACCGCTGTACCTCAAGTTATACTGGCTCGAGCTAAGAAACAAGTAAAACATAATAATTATTATTATTATAGGTTAACAAACCCTTTATAGACAGTCGATCGTCCTTTCATCATCAAAGGTAGAAGAATTAATTAAATAGTAGACCTGTATTCTAAAGATATAAGCATGAACTTTAGACAGAGCAAAATTACGAAAGTTGCAATAGAGCTGGTAGTGTGTAAACCAGATCAGCCAAATACAATACAACTGAGAGATGGATATTTAAACATAAGACCAAAAGATGTGGGAGCAGAGTTGGGTTATCGAGTCTGCTCCGCCATTTCATCATGGCTGATCCAATTTTCCTCTCAGACCCAATCGCCGGCTTTCTCCCTGTATCCCTTCATGTCCTGTCTGGTCAAGAATCTATCAGTCTCTGTCTTAAATAAGCAAAAAGTCTTGGACTCTACATCTGCCTGTGGCAACGAATTCCACAGATTCACCACACTCTGGCTAATCTCATCAACGTTGGAAATGGACGACCGTATATTCAGAAATTGTCTCCTCTGGTCCTAGACTCTCCCACCATAAGACACATTCGGACATCATCCAGCCGATCGGGGACATTCGATAGATTTAAATTGTATCACCCATCATATTCTCTTCATATTACAAGATATTCAGTTTGGAATCATTTCCATAGACCTGGGTTAAACTCGCTCAAGTGTTAGCCCATCCTTTCAAAGATCAGCTGCCCAAAACAACTTACACTCTCGAAATGAGCTGTTGTGGTTTTTCAGTTCACGGCTGGGATGTACAGACCACGTGAGTGCCTCGGTGATGTGGATGGCAGGAACCTAAAACTGTTCACCGTCTCAACCCCAGATCCATTGATGTCAATAGGGGTTAGCACGTCTCCATTCCTCCTGTAATCCACAACCAGCTCCTTTGAATTGCGACATTGAGGGAGTAGCTTCTTTTACTTGACGTCACTGTGTCAGAGAGATAACTTTTTCGCTGTAGCCCACTTGGTTATTTTTTTGAGATTAGTCCAATCAATATAGTATCGTCGGCAAATGTAATTAACAGATTGGAGCTGTGGATTGCGATACAGTAATGGGTATACAGGGAGTAAGGAAGAGGACTCAGTACATGGCCCTGAGGGGCTCCTGAGTTGAAAATCAGAGGCGTGGAGGTGAGGGAGCCCACTCCTACAACCTGCTGGCGATCTGAGAGACAGGGTCAAGGACGAGATCTCTGAGCTTCCTGTCGAGCCTAGGGTCAATTATGGTGTTGAATACTGAACTGTAGTCCAATAATAGCATTTTCACATAAGCATCCTTCTTCTCCAGATGTGTAAGGCGTCGGTGGTGTGGTTGGCATATCATAAGTGGTCCAGCGCCCTCCTTTCGTAAAAGGGTTTCATACACTACTGACACAGTCCCGAGTCAGTCACCAAGTAATCTCCACGCCCCGCTGTGTCCCCACAACCTCGTGTCATTCCGCATACCCATCCCATTGTCCCACTCTCTGTCCACTGCCCCGTGTCAGGGTCCAAATTAATCACAGCACCCGCTCCCGTCCCACAGCCCTGTGTAGGTTCCCAAAGTAATTAACCTTGTAAGTGGAATTATGATGATATTAGGCTGAAACATCAAAGTATCAGTCGGGGACGGAGATGTCCTGGAAAATGCATAACGGAAATGTCAGTGTGTTTTAGGCTGTACATACACGGGGTTCTGGACAGGTTTGCCCCATTCAGACAGGGAAAGGACGGTAGGGTGAAGGAACCATGGTTGACCAGAGATGTGAAGCATCTGGTCAAGAGGAGAAAGAAGCTTTAGGAAGCTGAGCTCAGGATTTGAAAGCAAGGATCAGACATGACCGTAGATTTACAAAGTAGCCGGGGACAAACCGAAGAATGGAATTATGATAACTAGAAACATCTACAAAAAGTCTGCAGTAAATTTAAGGAAAATTCTTGATGTATGTGAAGGAAAGGATAACTGGAGTGAGTGTAGGACCTGTTGGGGATAGAAGATGAAACAAACACCTGAGGTCTGGGGAAGAAAGGAAGGTCCTGAATGAAGTCTTCAGTACAGTATTCACCAGTCACAGGGACGTTTGTGAGGAGAGCGTAAAACGGGTGACGTGCGACAACATATCGAAGTTAAGAGAGAGGATGTGCTTTTGAAAAAAAAAAATTAGAATAGGTAAGTCCTCTTGTCTGGTCAGGGAAATCCCTGGGTGACTGCTGGAAGCGGTGAGTCCTACTTCAGTGACGGGCAAATTATTGGAGTACATTCTTAGACACAGGAGTTAGGAGAATTTGGAGAAGCATTACCTGATTTCGGAGAATCAGTATGGCTTTGTAAGGGGCAGATCATCTCTCACGGGCCTGGTTCAATTCTGTGAGGATGAGGCTGTCAGCCTTCGGTTAAACATGGTAGGACCTTTCAGAACGTTAGAAGACTTGGTATCCTGGTAAAGATGGCTTGTGGATTTAGGACTGACGCCTAAGAAGGCAGAGAATAGTTGTGGATAGTTTTCCCTTTGGATGCTGGTGCCTATGGTGCCCTGCAGAAATGTGTTCTGGGACCCCCGGATTTCTGTGCTTTAAAAATGATGTGAATAAGGAAGTGGAACGGTGCATTATTGTATTTTCAATGATGTGGAAGTTTAAAGGAATTATTGATAGTATAGAAGATAATCAGAGTTTACAACAGGACAGTGACAGGACGCAGAGCAGTGCTGAGAAGTTACAGATGGTGCTCAATCCGGAAAAGTACGAAGTGATTCACTTTGGAAGGATGAATTTGAAGTCAGAGAGGTGATACTTTCTCGAGTCAACCGAGGGCCTCACGTTAGTACGAGTTCCGCAATGGAAACAGAGTGATGAGACTTTCTCCAATAAGCCGAGGGCCGCTTATCGGAACGAGAACCACAATCGGCACGGAGCGGTGTACTGCATGAGCAGAAGGAAGTGTGATTGACAGGTGAGCTTGACCACATCCGCTGTTCTGCCCATGCTCATAGTGACGCGCGCAAGGCAATATACCTGACAGTAAATCAGGAGAAAAAAATACAACTTCGTGGCAAATAATAGAACAGGCTTGGAACCTGCGGAGGATTCACAGATTTCACTTGCTACTTTTGTTCAAAGAGAGAATAGATGGAGAAATAGTGGTAAAATTGTGGCAGGTTTGAAAATATGTTTAAAGTTAAATAGACTGCATCGCAGGTCACGGGTATGTGGTGGTCAAGTCATTGACTGGCAGAGGTCAGGTTCCTGCCAAACGACCCATGTGTGCGCTGGAAAACGTTGTCCTTCAAACTTTCCACAGCCCTCGCTAATTTCCCGAAAACACGTTCCCTTTTTGATCACAGATCTGTGGAATATCGCTGTGGATCTTTTAAATTGTGTCGTGGAATATATGTGCAGTATATTTTATTGTAACACGTGTCAGCTCTCACTGTGATTTCCATCACTCAAACTGCCCGGAACGACTGGAACGAACGAAAGAAAAGAATGAACGGATATTCCCCTTTAATAAAGAAGCGTTCTCCATTTCACCCGCCAGAACAAACTCCTTCCCTCAATTTCAGAAGCGAATGCGCTCCGTCAAATGTTACAAAATAAATCGACTTCATTATGAACGCCTCCATAAACACTGATACAAAAATGTCCTGTTTCAATAGCTGAGGTCAGTTGCCATGGAATTTAAATTGGCAAATTCACATTATACTTTGGTTTAAAGTAAGTAGATTGCAATGTCCCTTGAGGAGTCAAATTCATGGCACGGTGACAGAGTGAGTAAAAATAGTTTAACGTAAGTGTTTGTGCAGTTGGTTGTCACTAATGTCCCTGACGTGATCGCCACGCTAATTGCCCCAGTGGAATTGCTCTCTCCTCAATAAAAGTCTGCTAAACCGATCCCCAGTCCATCTGAGCAGCTGAAACGTTCCGTACAACTGAACGCTGCTTCTGACGGAATATGGGATATGCGGTGATTTACTACATCGCGGCCATTTTCTATCCCACACTTGTAGCGGTTGGTGTCCCCGGTAAGATGCCGGAGCTGGTCACTTTATGTATGGTGCCGTCGTTACTCTGCTGCGGTATCCGCACTGTTACTGAACACAGATGCTACCATCGGCTGAAACGTGCTCACGGAATGGAGGATTCAGGCATCTGATTGTTTTACTTTCATTATCCGTACTTTGATCGCAGTGTTTTCTTTCTTTTGTCAATTAAGTTGGTGCCAATATTGTCGTTGTTTCACAGTTTCACATCGCTAAGCTTTCTGAAGTGAAGCTGGTTTCTGCTTTTCCAAGCCCGGGTCTCTATCAGTGCAGACAGTTCGACTTTATAACAACGTGTCAGCTTATTTAAATGATACGTTGGTCTGTTCTTCTGTAAGTCAGTAAATGAGAACTCGTGCTTTATATCTCCTTGACTCCACTTTGTGACCGCTACAAACAATCCCTTCAGCTATTTCGCCTCGAATAATGGAAATGGTGCTGTTTACAGGAGCGATCGACTGCTCACCGGTCCGTGAGTCGTGGAACTCGGATGCCTCGCTCTAAACTGTGGGAATGTCGCCAATCGACTGGCACTCACATCCGTCATTGTCCTCCAGCCGGAGTGCAGCGACCGAGACCGCACACACTGGATTCCCGCTTTCCACTCCCAAACAGACCATACCCTGCATAGCAGGGTATTTCCATTGGGGGCATTCAGGGAATTGCGGCTGACTATATTTTTATTTTGTTTCCCAATTCCTTGCAGTAACAGCGATTGTGATCCTCTCTCGAGGAAAATGCGGACTCTCCAAATACATCACCCGTTACCTGGTTGGAATGGCAACAGCAGATCTGATGGTGGTTATCGTTTTTGCTTTAGTGGAACAGACCAACAATATCCACATTTATTCTATTTATATTTCTACTTTTTTCCCAATTTCTTGTAGTGAATTTAACAGCGATTGTGATCCTATCTCGGGGAAAATGCGGACTCTCCAAATGCATCACCCGTTACCTGGTTGGAATGGCAACAGCGGATCTGATGGTGGTTATCGTTTTTGCTTTAGTGGAACAGACCAACAATATCTACATTTATTCCAGATCCCTGCTCATCACTCCTGTGTGCGCTCTGACACTTATATTTGTTGGCGTAACGACGGACTGTTCTGTTTGGTTCACGGTCAGTTTTACCTTCGATCGCTTCATCGCAATATGTTGCCGAAAGCTGCGGGTGAGATACTGCACTGAGAGAACAGCAATGGTGGTTATCGTGACCGTGCTTATAGTGAGCTGCGGGAGATGTGCCCCGTTATACTTTGCCCTTAAACCTTACGTCATCATTGACAACACGCCGTGGCGGTGCACCGTCACATATGAATACGCTACTTCACCCGTGTGGAAAGGATACGAATTACTGGAGAGTATTTTAACACCATTGCTGCCAATCAGCTTAATCCTGGTGTTTAATGGGTTAACCGTAAGGCATATCGTTGTGGCAAATAGAGTCCGCAGAAGGCTTCAGCACAGCGGCGACAATCAGAAAGATGCCGAGGTGGAAAACCGCAGAAAATCGATAGTTTTGTTGTTTTCGATATCAGCTAATTTTATATTATTTTCGATGCCCTATGTAGCCCATTCCCTGAAATGGCAAGTGCAAAACTATTTTTACGAGGACAGATATTTGAGTTCCCCGGTATACATCCTACAGCAATCTGGGTTCATGTTGCAAATTTTCAGCATGTGCACCAATACTTGTATCTATACACTGACACAGAGGAAATTCAGAGAAGAGTTGAGGAATGGAATGAAGTATGTGTTTACATTAAATGGCCATCTGTGTAGATAACGTCCGCCTCCAGTGGCGATTCAGCGAAGTTTTCAAATAAAGCCGTTTTACAATGTTCAGGCTTGGCAAATATGTCATAAATTCAAACAATCATATGCCTGGTCATCCTGAAATTGCAGAATTCGCGGAAGACTGCTGACTTCATACAGTTCAGGTGGGTACCGATACGAACGTTCAATGCTGTTGGCGTGATTGTTACATTGGTTGAAGTATGTTCCAAACTATCACAGACACTCGACTGTCAGAAGGGTCGGGATAGCTGCAGGATTTACCGTGTTTTAGATGTTGTAACTGTACTGGGTCGGGTAACAGTGTAAAAGGAGTGCGATGACAAATCAGGGAGAGTATCGCAGATGCAGAAACAGAGGACAATGTGGAGAATTCGTTTGTTAATCGACTGTGTGACGAACACAGAAACATAAGGGGCGCCATCATCTTATATGGAGTATTCTCTACAGCCGCCCACCAGATTAGCAGAAAAAAAAACCGCAACGGGAACCGTGAGGAACCGATCGGGAGCGGAGCATGGACGTATGTCATGTAATTGGCACGGGTAACTGAAACTTCCACAATATTCTTTGGCACCTCCCCAGGGTAAAACGTTTAGGCGTGGCATAATTTCTCAGTTGTGTCCAGGTAGGTTTCATGTCACTATAAGAAGAAAGGCGGGCTAGCGAACATACCGGATCTAAAATTAGAAAGGGAAACCGATCAAGTGACAGATCTCTCCGCGGGTCAGCATTTTAGAACGACAGGGATAACTACCCTACATTCACCTTGCACCGAGTTAGGACCAGGGAGCATGGGATCTATTTAATTAGGGGTCAGCGAATTATGGTACCACCTGGCAGGAACTCGGGAACGTATATTGGGAAATGCTGCACTCAGGCAAATGCGCAACAGTCTGGCTACGGAGAGACAACGTGGCTGTTTGAGAGGTATGTTGTCCGATATGAGCCAGATTGAATTATTTGTAAAAGTGAAAATAAAGCAAACAGAAGAATCTGCACAGTCAACGTAGATGTATTAATTCCGAGAGACAGGGGGCATGGGATCTAGGTAATCCTATGTTGATTCAGAATTGGTTTCCTAACAGAAGGCAGACAATGGAGCAGATAGAGTGAATACTGGCTGGAAGACAGCAGGCAGCCGCGTCTCGCTAGGTGGGTGGAAATTTCGGTATATTGTACAACTTTTGGACTCTGCAGTTGCAGTGTTCCGAGAAGCGGGGCTGAAGGAAATAATCAATTTATTCTGACCACACAGCTGCAGCTGGATAATTTATGGGATTAGGGCTGATGACATAAGCAAATCGCTGAGCTATTGACTGTACCCCCACGTTATCTAAGCTGACCTGTCAGTTACATATTACAGGGCAAACGCTACAATGAACACAAAACAATCTTTCCCAATGGTGACCTACAACTTAAAACCAACATTTTAAAGTGTTCAGAGCAGCTTCTGGTGCTCATTGAAATAACCGACCTTACAAATTGACAATTCAACTACGCACCAATTTATCCCAATACCTCTGAATCGTGGTTTCATCGTATCGGGTGTAGGTACGCTCAAACATCGATCCATTTAACCCCGAATTCACATGGCCAGTGTGAAATCCGTGTCTCCCTCTGAAATTTTATAATAAATGAAATATACAAAACGACACAAACTAAAAACAACACGAGCAAAGCAAACACCCGTGCTCAAGCGTGTCTTCCTTCAACACCATCGCAGGCAATTGGAGATTACAGAATAAACAACTTCTAAAGCAAAACGGCTCAGCACGTATTAAAAAAAAAACTTAGGAGAGTAAGATGTGGAGAGCTGAGGCTCACATACACCAACACTTCATAGAATTTCGGAAAGATATGCATCCTTCCAATTTCGCATCAGTTCCTGGAAATCACTTCTCGCAAGGTGACACAATTTTTTGTCACATGTATAGAGAAAAAAAATGATTAATTTAGTCAGCCCCCCAACACAAAGAAAAGAAACACACAACTCACATAAAGCCATTCATGGCCATAATCTTTCTCTTTCTCTTCCAATTGAACTCACTTATGTACAAAAACATCGTGCTATATTTTAAAACTGCAATGCATTCATATTTTCAAAATATCGCAGAAAATGACGTGCCCTTATTTGTTCAATAGGTAACAAACATATGTAATTGCAATCACACCACATTTAATGAAGCCTTTCGACTCTGAGACAAAGAGCCACAGAAGGTCCCGTATTGTCCACGAGTTAATATTCAACACAATTAAAACATGACGTCCCTACAACTCCAACGACTTCCAGTGTTTCTGACCTCCGGTTTCTGACCAAGGATAGGATTCGGATTAAATGAACCCATTGTTGTATAGTATCGGGGCGAATGATCCCCATTACAACCGATGAAGCAGCAGATCTGTTCACTGTACTGGGTCCACTGTCAAACCCACCTCCAACCCGGAACTACTGTGCTTACCGCCTTACCTGTAGTGTGATACTCGCATCATCATCTCACATCGGCGTTTCCATCTTCTCATGCCATAACCATCACTTTCATTCAGTCTCCATGCTTCAGTGTGTGCAAGGACAGAGGGATCGAACAGTATCAACGACTTTCTGGATTGGTCGGTGCTGTGAGACACTGAAGTTCTAACCCAGACATACAGTTAGACAGCCACAGGAAACCACAGCACAGAAACAGGGTCTTCAGTGCGGAATTATTTACACTGCCTGCTCCCATCGAATTGTACCCGGACATGTCCATCCATCTCGCTCTCATCCATGGACTTATCCAATCACCCCTTAACCGTTAACATCGGAATCTCAATCACCATTTGCGTTGGTAGCACTGTCTAGACTCTGTCGACCCTCCAGGTGAAGAAGTTTCCCCTCATGTTTCCCTAAAACATTTCACATTTCACCATTCACCCATGGTCTCCAGATGCATTCTCACCCGACATCAGTGGAGAAAGCCTACTTGCATTTACACTCTCTATACATCTCATAATGTTGTATACCTCTGCCAAATCTCCTCTCAGTCTTCTACTCGCTCGGGAATGAAGTGCTAACATATGCAATCTTTCCTTTCAATTCAACATAACCAGTCCCGGTAATCACAGTGTTATATTTTTCTGTATTCTTTCAAACTTATTTACATCATTCCTGTAGGTAGTTGAGCCCAACCGCACACAATAGTCCAAATTGGGCCCCATTAAAGTTTTAAACAGCATCAACATAACATCCTCACTCCTGTACTCAGTACTTTGTTCTATGAAGTTAAACGTGAGAAAAGCTTGTTTTTTACGACCCTGTCTAACTGCGCGGCAGCTGTCATTGAATTATGGACCTGCATTCCCAGATTCGTTTGTTCTATCGTACTGCTCAGTGCCCTATTTCGCATTGTGTCAGACCAACACTGGCTGGTCCTCTCAAAGTGCAACATCCAACATTTGCCTGGAGTCTTTACTGAAGTCCCTGTTAGACGGCATCCACTGCCTTGCCTTCCACACTATTCCTGGTAAATACCTCGTAAAACTCTGTGAGATTGGTTAGACATGACCTACTACGCACTGGCCCATCCTGACTATCGCTAATGTTCCTCTCTGTCCAGATACTTCCCTTCATACCCCACGACCAGCGTAGTCTGAACACCGAGGACAATTCATCATTACGTAATACTTGGCGAGTCCTTTCCGAGCAAAGTTATCGAGATCATCCAGCGGTCGGGACAGATATTTATAGCCTATTTTTTTTAATTGTCCTGCAAGTTATTATCCGCGCATTGAGAGTAGTCTGGAAAAGCAAGGCGTCATAGCTTTAAATAATTAATCGACTTACTTTACTATAGCAAGATACGGTACGCTCGATCGAGCACAGAACATAGAATATTACAGCACAGTACACGAGTTTGGATAGGCTTTCAACTAATGTAAGTTCGATCTGACAAATCCCCCTGCATCTGAATCAGAATCAAAGGTTTCAAAGGTACATTTAAAGAATCAGAACCAGATTTAATATCACTTACATACGTCGCGAAATTGTTAACTTTACGCTAGCAGTACAATGAAATACTGGATAAATAAATATAGAGAAAACAAAACTGAGATACAGGTGGCAACGGGGAAAAAGCTGTTCCTGAATCGCTGAGCCTGAGCTTTCAGGCTTCTGTATCTCCTTCCCGATGGTAACACTGTGTAGAGGGCACGTCCTGTTAGTGGACAATGTTAATGATGGACGCCACTGTGACAAGAATCATCTCTTGTAACAATGATCAATGAGATACAGAGAATCTCTATTTACCAACAAGTATCTTTTATTATTTCTACTAAAAACACGCAAATTTACACACTATCGTCCTGTGGCACCCTACTGGAAACCCTGACACTCGGTGAACAGTCAATGAAGAGAAAAGGTATTACCCGGGCAAAGAGTCTACGCTGGCAAGGCATTCCATAGAAACATAGATAACATAGAAAATCTACAGCACAATACAGGGCCTTCGGCCCACAAAGTTGTGCCGAACATGTCTCAACCTTAGAAATGACTAGGCTTACATATAGCCCTCAATTTTTCTAAGCTCCATGTACCTATCCAAAAGTCTCTTAAAAAGACCCAATCGTATCCGCCTCCACCACTGTTGCCGGCAGCTTATTCCACGCACTCACCACTCTCTGAGTGAAAAAACTTACCCCTGACATCTCCTCTGTACCGACACCCCAGCACCTTCAACCTGTGTACTCTTGTGGCAACCATTTCAGACCTGGGAAACAGCCTCTGAATATCCACACGATCAATGCCTCTCATCATCTTCCGATCCTCATGTTCCCGATCTCCACATGTCCGTGTGGTTCTACTTTTCGGCAATGGTTGGTCTCTGGCCGCTGGAGAGTTATCACCCCTGCATACCTGAAGCTCCGGAATCTTATATTGTTCCTCATCAATTGAACCATTGGATACCCAAACCATTGGCTCAAGATCACCTGACCTACCTGGGTCACATGGTTACTGATCATTGTACAGAGCTACAACCAACATATTTTACGTGGCTCTGCCCACCCCAGCCTTGTGTATTCGTATCTTTACACACTGACTGATCCAAACCAGTTAAATGAGGCAATCCAGACAGAGTCTGACGAGACTACAGATTGCTTCTTTGATATGCCTGGCATTTTACATAACAAGTAGCTGCTCCTCTGAGCATGGTCCCAGGTTTATTGCTCTGATTAGATTGTCCCAGAGTCAAGAATCAGTTCAGAGTCCACGCCCTTTACGTAACAACTGGCGACTTGTTTGAGAATGGTCTCAGCTTTAACACATCATTACCTGAAACTCCCTGTGTCCACATTCAATTCCTCTGATTAAATTATTCCAGTACAAGAATCAGTTCATAGTCTACAAAATGGGGGGAAACAGAGAGAACTGGTTTGTCTGCTTCCCCTGCCCTTGATCAGACTGTAGTTTCTTCTGGCCAACAGTGTTTATGAGCCATTCAATCTGACACGACGGTATCTTTCTCGGGTCTGCTGTCGTCTGAATGCACCAGTGTGGATGATGGAGGTTTTGCTGAGATGCCGAGTGCTGTAGGGGTCGAAGGGGTTTACAGAAATGCGGTGTGATGTAGGAGTTGGAACGGTTTTGTTACGTACCCCGTAACGGGTTAAAAGAACCAGCAGACATGGAACACACCTGGAGTCTGGTATTGCTACAAACAAAACACTATTTATTAGTATCTACGTAATTAAGGGAGATTAAGGGAGCTACGGCTTCACTCTTTGGAGAGAAGGATGATGAGTGGAGACATGATAGAGGTGTACAAGATATTAAGAGGAATAGATAGAGTGGATAGCCAGAGCCTCTTCCCCAGGGCACAACTGCTCAGTACAAGAGGACATGGCTTTAAGGTAAGGGGAGGGAAATTCAAGTGTGATATTAGGGGGAAGGTTTTTACTCAGAGAGTGGTTGGTGCGTGGAATGACCTGATTCAGTGGTGGAGGCAGATACACTACTGAAGTTTAAGAGACTACTAGACAGTTATATGGAGGAACTTAATGTGGGTGGGGGTGTTACATGGGATGCAGGGTTTGAGGGTCGGCACAACATTGTGGGTTGAAGTGCCTGTAATGTGTTGTACTATTCTATGTTCTATGTAATATGTAATATAGTAATATAAAACCAGTTAAACCAAACAGATTAGCAGAGTTTATGCAAATGTAAGTGTGTAAATATAAAACCCCAAACTTCTTCAAGCTTAGGTGGTAAATAATACAGTCTTACGATGGTACAGGAATGACGTCAGTTCAGTTCTTGACATTAAGTTGAGTTGAATTGAAGACAGAGAGCGAGAGAGGTGATTTGTTTTCTAAGTAAGCCGATGCAGTCCAACTTTCCGTTGTCCTCCGAAGTCCTGTTAAGGTTACCGACTGTGATCACACAAATGAGTACCGTCTTCACGCGGTAAAGCTATCAACACAGTCCAGGGTTAAACAAACCGAGAGCATTCCACCCGTCACCCCTTTTCCACACTGCGAGGCAATCCCACACTTTAGTGGGCAGTGAAAGCTCAACCAATGTCTATTTCTTCTGTATTTCTGTCCTTGTCTTCCGTGTGTCTGTGTGAAAAGCCAGCTGACCTTGTATATATCCCAAACATGCTGAACGCCAGCTGCCCATTATAGAGCTGCGCCCTTCCGTAACCATGGAGACTCACGAGCTGTTCTGTGCTCTCTCTCTCTGATTCAGTGTACAGCTACTCTCTCTCTTTTTAAAGGCACATTTCATATTGAGTAAAGCTTAGGATCTCGTAACACCTCCCTACTGTTGGGAAAAAAGTTTGATCATGGAGCAAAATTTTTGTCTAACTGTAGATTACAGAATATAAAGCAATGCATACCTGATTAACATGTAGCACACTACAGAAGCGTATAAAAATACTAGTTTCTATATCATACTTAAACTTAACATCCAGACAATCAATCCACCATGTTATGTCTTCACCTTTCACATACTTTGTTACAAAACCAAATCCTGTTATCTTCAAACTAGAGTTTGATCACACATTTTCTCTTTTCCGCTTCACCACAGAACAATTAACCATCACGTGATCAGCTCCAACAGCGCTTTCAAGGACGGCCTGAACTTTATCCTGCACAGGTGCTAACTCCTCACTCATGTTTTCTAAACTAAGCCCATTCGCTGCACTTCTAAAGAAGTCCTTTGTTCCAAACAAGTCATTAATTCCACCTCCAAGATCTTTAGTTCTATATGTTTCCATAAGAACACCTGCAGATGGCCTCTCTTGGTCAAAACAACACTTCCCTTTGTTTTGAGAAGTCTCCGAATCCTGTGTCTCCAATTCACAAACTTTAACAACATCACCAAGGTGTTTATCTTTAAATTCCAAAATATAGCTATTCAAATCAACGTGTATTGTCTCCGCATCTGAGAGAGCTGGTTCTGTCAGCAAGGTCAAAGATCTTGAAACCAATCCAGACTTCACAGTTACTTTGTTCAAAAGTCCAGAGACAGCACCCTTCTCATTATCTTCAATAACATTCACTCACCAGTGTTCATCTCATCACAAGCTTTTAGATCACTGTCTACTCAAGTGACTGAGAATCCTCAATTTCCACTGGTACCAAGTCCATCTGACACAAAGGAACTGCATTCCTTTTCAACCGGGTCAAAGACCTCAGACCTTAACTGAGTTTCAACACAAGTTTCAGTACCCTGTGAATTCACAGGTGCTTTAACAACCTGAACGCAGGCAATCGAGCCAACCTCCTCTTCTACGCTTTCATTACTAGTCCCAATTTCAAATTCCAGTTCACCCTGATTAACCCAGCTACTCTTTTTGAGGCTCTCCTTCAGGGAAAACTTAACTTCATGGGTTAAAGCAAACTCGTCTGCTGACTCTCAGCCACTTTCTCATCATCCCTTGAATTTTTCTAACCGAAGCTGAACCTCAGCCTCAGTAGGTTTACTTTCTCTTTCAATCTTTTTATTAGTATTAAAAATATTATGAACAAAATACAATTAAAATATTAATAAGGGATTACAAACATATAAACTCCCATTACACATGAAGGAATACATAAACAATGAATACAGTATAAGTAAGCTTTCCCAAACATAAACCATATAGTATATATATGAACAAGTTAAGTCTAGATATTCCATAATATATAATATAAAAAAGAGAAAAAAAATCTATATATGAAAGTTAACTAATCTACTAATCTAATATCTAAGGGAAAAAAAACAAAAAAGGAAGAAAAAACTTAAAAAAACTAAAAAAAGAGAAGAAAAAAAAGGGTTGTTCATAGTATCTCACAAGCATACATAAACATCAATGTCGTCAACTCCGATCTTCTCAACATACATACGATTAAAGCTGAAAAAACCAATAAGCCTGGCACAGGGCCATTACATCATATGAAAATATTGAATAAATGGCCTCCATATCTTTTCAAATTTAATAGAAGTATCAAATACAGCACTTCTAATTTTTTCTAAATTTAGACATAACATAGTTTGAGAAAACCAATGAAAAACCGTGGGAGGATTAATTTCCTTCCAATTCAACAAAATAGATCTTCTAGCCATCAAAGTGAGAAAAGCAATCATTCGACAGGCGGAAGGAGATAAGTGAAGTGAGTCCATCATCGGTAAACCAAAAATTGCGGTAATAGGATGGGGTTGTAAATCAATGTTCAGTACCGCCGAAATAATATCAAAAATATCTTTCCAATATTTTTCCAAAATCGGACATGACCAAAACTTATGAGTTAAAGACGCGATTTCTAATTGACATCTGTCACAAATAGGGTTTATATGAGAATAAAAATGAGCTAATTTATCCTTGGACATATGGGCCCTATGTACAACCTTAAATTGTATTAATGAATGTTTGGCACATATAGATGATGTATTAACTAATTGAAGAATTCTATCCCAATTCTCAATAGGAATAATAAGATTAAGCTCTCTTTCCCAATCATTTTTGGTCTTATCAAAGGGCACTGAACGTATCTTCATAATTATATTATAAAGTTTTGATATAAGCCCTTTTTGAAAAGGGTTTAATTCAAACAAACTCTCCAAAATATCTGAAGACACAAAATTTGGGAATGAAGGAAGTACCGTACTTAAAAAATGCCTAACCTGTAAGTATCTAAAAAAATGAAATCTAGGCAAATTATATTTATTTGCTAATTGCTCAAAAGACATAAAACAGTTGTCCAAAAATAAGTCGGAAAATCTTAATAATCCCTTAGTTTTCCAAGCCAAAAAAGCTTGATCTATAATTGAGGGGTGGAAAAAACAATTAGATACAATAGGACTATTTAACACGAATTGAGTCAACCCGAAAAATTTCCGAAATTGAAAGTATATACGTAAGGTATATTTAACTATCGGGTTGTCGATTCGATTCGGCAATTTAGAAAGAGCAAAAGGGAGAGATGTCCCTAAAATAGAACCCAGAGCATAACCAGATACCGATTTAGTTTCCGAACTCACACAATGAGGGCCAAAAGGACCATCCCGTTCTTTCAACCAACATATCAAATATCTAATATTAACTGCCCAATAATAAAATCTGAAATTGGGTAATGCCAACCCACCATCCTTCTTTGTCTTCTGTAAGTATATTTTACCTAACCTGGGATTTTTATTCTGCCATATATATGAGGAAATTTTTGAATCAACATTAGTAAAAAAGGATTTCAGAATAAAAATTGGTACCGCTTGAAAAATATATAAAAATTTAGGTTAAATAACCATCTTAATAGCATTAATCCTACCTATCAGAGATAAAGATAATGGTGACCACTTAGTAAACAAGCCTTTAATCTGATCAATTAAGGGTAGAAAATTAAACCTAAATAATTCTTTATGGTTTTTTGTAATTTTAATCCCTAAGTAAGTAAAAGAGTCTTTAACTACAGAAGGTCTGCAGTGGCTTTAAGGAAAATCCCAAGCCATTCTAGATATACGTGAAGAAAAAGATGACTGGAATGAGTGTAGGACCGGTCGGGGATAGAAGATGAAACAAGCCGCTGAGGTCCGAAGGGCAGGTCCGGAATTAAAACTGAATTCACCAGTCAGAGGGATGTTTGTGAGGAGGACGTTAAACAGTCCGATGTGCGACAACATACCGAGGTTAAGAGAGAGGATGTACTGGAACTTCTAAAAAAAATACAGTAGGTTAAATACGTCTTCTTGTGTGGTCGGGAGAAAGCCTGAGTGACTGCGGGAAGTGGTGAGTCCCACTTCAGTGATGGGCAAATTATCAGAGAACTTTCTTAGAAACAGGATTTGCGAGAATTTGGAGAAACATTACCTGATTTTGGAGAGTCAGTATGGCTTTGTGAGGGGCAGATCATGTCTCACGACCCTGGTTCAATTCTGTGAGGATGTGACGGTTATACTTACGGTTAAGCCTGTTAGGACCTTTCAGAAGGCTTGGTATCCTGGGAAAGTTGGCTTGTCGATTCAGGACTGACGCCCCAGGAGGCCGAGGGTAGTTGTGGATGGGCGTTTTCTCCCCGGATGCTGGTGCCAGTGGTGTCCTGCAGAGATCTGTTCTGAGACCCCAGGATATTTGTGCTTTAAAATGATGTGAATAAATAAGTGGAAGGGTGGTTTATTGTCTTTGCAATGATGTGGAGGTTGGTGGAATTAGGGATAGTATAGAAGGTAGTCAGAGTTTACAACAGGACAGTGACAGGACGCAGAGCAGCGCTGGGAAGTTACAGATGGAGTTCAACCCTGAAAGGTACGAAGTGATTTACTTTGGACGGATACATTTGAAGGCTAAGGTGATACTCTCTCGAGTCAACCGAGGGCCGCACATTAGTACGAGTTCCACAATGGAAAGAGAGTGATGAGACTCTCTCCAATAAGCCGAGGGCCGCTCATCAGTACGAGAACCACAATCGGCACGGAGCGGTGCGCTACAGGAGCAGAAGGAAGTGTGATTGACAGGTGAGCTTGAACACTTCCGCTGTTCTGCACATACTCACAGAGACGCTCGAAAGGCAATATGCCTGACAGTAAATCAAGAGGAAAAAAATACAACTTCGCGGAAAATGATACAACAGCCTGAGAACCTGCTGATTGATCATAGATTTTGCTTACTATATTTGTTCAAACAGAGAATGGATGGAGAAATAGTGGTAGAATTGTGGCAGGTCTGAGAATATCTTTAAAGTTAAACAGACTACATCGCAGGTCACGGTTATGGGGCGGTCAAGTCCTTCACTGGCAGAGGTCAGTTCCTGCCAAACGGCCCATGTGTACGCTGGAAAACATTGTTCTTCAAACTTTCCTCAGCCCTCGCTAATCTCCCGAAGACACTCTCCCTTTTTGACCACAGGTCTCTGGAATATCGCTGTGGATCTTGTAAATTGTTTGGAGGAAAATGTGCAGTGTATTTTATTGTAACACATGTCAGCTGTCACTGTGATTTCCATCACTCACACCGCCCGGAATGGCTGGAACGAACGAAAGAAAAGATGATGAATGTTCGCCTTTAATAAAGAAGTGTTCTCCGTTTCACCCGCCAGAACAAACTCCTTTCCTCAATTTCAGAAGCGAATGTGCCCCGTCAAATATTCCAAATATATCGACTTCAAGCTGAATGCCTGATTTAAAAGCAACAATGACAAAATATATCTTCATTTAATTAGCTGAAGCCAGGTATCATGGAAAATAACATGGAAAAAAAGCACATCATATTTTGTTTTAAAGTAATTACATTGCAAAATCCCTTGAGGAGTCAAATTCATGATAAGGGGATTGAGAGAGTAAATCTAGTTTAACGTAAGTGTTTGTGTAGTTGGTTGTCACTAATGTCCCTGATGTGATCGCTACGCTAATTACCTCAGTGGAATTGTTCTCACCCCAATAAAAGTTTGCTAAACCGATCACCAGTCCATCTGAGCAGCTGAAACGTTCCGTACAACTGAACGCTGCTTCTGAACGAATATGGGATATCCGGCGATTTACTACATCGCGGCCATTTTCTATCCCACACTTGTAGCGGTTGGTGTCCCCGGTAAATTCCGGAGCTGGTTACTTTATGTATGGTGCCGTCGTTACTCTGCTGCCGTATCCGCACTGTTACTGAACACAGATGCTACCGTCGGCTGAAACGTGTTTCCGGAATGGAGGATTCAGGCATCTAATGGTTTTATTTTCATTTTCGTACTTTGTTCGAAGTGATTATTCTTTTGTCAATTACGCATATACCGATATTGACATTGTTTCATAATTTCACCTCGCTAGGCTTTCTGAAGTGATGCTGCTCTCTGCTTTTCTAGGTCCGAGTTTCTATCAGTGCAGACACTTCGAGCTTAAAACAACATAGCAGCTTATTTAAATGACTGTCCAGTCTATTTCCGACACGCGGGTCTGTAAATGATAAATTGTGATTTGTATCTTTTGATTCCACTTTGTCACGGCTGCAAACAATCCCTTTAGCTCTTTCACCTCTAGTAATGGAAATGGTGTTGTTTACTGGGACGATCGTCCGTTCACCGGTACGTGAGCCATGGAACTCAGATTCTTTGCTCGAACCTGCCCAGCCGGAGTGCAGCGACGCAGACTCCCGCTTTCCACTTCCAAGACCCTACCCTGCATACCATCGGTAGAATGGGGGCATGCAAGGAGATGACCATATCTCTAATCTCTTTTCAAATTTCTTGCAGTTAATTTAACGGCGATGGTGATCCTCTCTCGGGGAAAATGCGGACTCTCCAAATGCATCACCCGTTACCTGGTTGGAATGGCAGCAGCCGATCTACTGGTGGTTATCGTTGCTGCTTTAATGGAACAGACCAACAATATCTACATTTATTCCAGAATCCTGCTCATCACTCCTGTGTGCGCACTGACACTTGTATTTCGGGTCGTAACGTCGGACTGTTCTGTTTGGTACACGGTCAGTTTTACCTTCGATCGCTTCATCGCAATATGTTGCCGAAAGCTGCGGGAGCGATACTGCACTGAGAGAACAGCAACGGTGGTTATGGTGACGGTGGTTATAGTGAACTGCGGGAGAGGTGTCGCGTTTTACTTTGTCATTGAACCTTACGGCATCATTGACAACACGCCGTGGCGGTGCATCCGCACACATATGAATACGCTACTTCACCCGTGTGGAGAGGATACCAATTACTGGACTGTATTTTAACACCATTGATACCAATCGGATTAATCCTGGTGTTTAACGGGTTAACCGTTGTGGCAAATAGAATCCGCAGAAAGCTTTGGCACAGCGGCGACAATCAGAAAGATGCCGAGGTGGAAAAACGCAGAAAATCGATGATTTTGTTGTTTTCTATATCAGCTAATTTCATATTATTGTGGATTCCCCATGTAGCCCGTTCTCTAAAATGGCAAGCGCAAAACTATTTTTACGAGGACAGATATTTGAGTTCCCCGGTATATATCCTCCAATAATTTGGGTTAATGTTGCAAATGCTCAGCATGTGCACCAATACTTGTATCTATACACTGACACAGAGGAAATTCAGAGAGGAGCTGAGGAATGGAATGAAGTATGTGTTTACAGTAAATGGCCATCTGTGTAGATAACGTCCGCCTACAATGGCAATTCAGCGGAGTTTTCAAATAAAGCCGTTTTAAAATGAACAGGCTTGGCAAGTATGTCATAAATTCAACCATTCATATGCCTGATCATCCGGGAATTGGAGAATTGGCGGAAGATTGCTGACGTGATACAGTTCAGGTAGGTAGCAATACAAACGCACAATGCTGCTACCGTGATTGTTAGATTGGTTGAATTATGTTACAATCTATCACAGACACTCGCCTGTCTGTGAAATGTACATAAGATTCGCTTATGTACATAGACTAATTTTACGTACTTAAATAAACGCTGGTTGCGCGAACATCTGAACATGATATGTGTCTGACAGGAAATTATAAATTGACAATGTCAATGGCCACTGAAATGTGTGAACAGGACAGGGATGGCTTCAGGGTTTTCCGAGTTTTAGGTGTTTCAAAATGGACAGGGTCGTGTAACAGAGTGTAAAGGGAGTGCGATGGGAAACCAGGGATAGTATCGCAGCTGCAGAAAGGGAGGACATCGTGGAGCGTTCGTTTGTTGATAGACTGTGAGACGAACACAGAGACATGAAGGACGCGATCTCTCCGTTTGGAGTATTCTATACAGCCGCCCACAAGTTGAACAAAAATAGAAACGGCGACTGAAACAGGGAGGTACCGATCGGGAAGCGGAACTTGGACACGTGTCATATTATTGGCAAGGGCAACTGAAAGTTCCCTAATATTCTTTGGCACATCCCCAGGGTAAAAGGTTTGGTTATGACAGAAATCCTCAGTTGTGTGTTGGAAGGATTCATGTCACTATATGAAGACAGGCGGACTTCCATACGGTATCTAATATTAGATAACGAAACGGATCAGGTGACAGATCTCTCCGCGGGTCAGCATTTCAGAACGACAGGGAGAACTCCCCGACATCCACCCTGCACGGGGATAGGACCAGACAGCATGGAATTATTTAATTGCGATATATCGGGCTACCTGGCAGGAACTTGGGAAGGTAAATAGGAAAATGATGTACTCAGGGAAATGCACAACACATATGTGGAGATTGTTCAGGAAACACTTACATGGGGTTCAGTAAAAGCTTGCCTCATTGAGGCAGGGAAAGGACGATAGCGGAAAGTAACCCTTGCTGACAAGAAATTGGAACAGCTTGTCAAGAGGAAGAAAGAAAGATACTTAAGGTTCAGGAAGAAAGGATCAGATTGGCTTAGGGCGAGTAACAATGTAGATAGAAAATGAATTTAACAATGGACTTCAAAGTTAGAAGGGGAGCAGAGATGCACTAAGATAAGTGAAGAACAGAAAGATGACCAGAGAGAGTGTGGGCAGATCAGATGTAAAAGAGGAAAACTTGTGTCTGGAGTCCAAGGAGGCGGTGAAGCTCCTCACTGAATACATAGGTCAATGTGAACACTGCGTCAAATGGCAGATATGCCAGAACCTGCCGACGCTGAGAAAGAGGATGCGATGGAAACTTGGAAAACATTATGATAGATGATTCCCCGGTGCCGAAAGAGATATAGTCCAGGTAATTTTGGAAGGCGAGCAAAAATATTGCTGCACTTTTGGACAGGATATTTGTGTCTTAGCTGGCCACGGAGGTAGAACTAGATGATTGGAGAGTGGAAAATGTTATTCATTTGTTGACGAAATATAATAGGGATATTTCTTTTAATTATAAGCAGGCAGTCTTACATCAGTAGTGGGTAAACTACTGGAGAGGATAATTGAAGAAGGAATTTATGTGTATTTGGAGAAACGTAGTCTGGTTAAGGAGAAACAACATGGCATGTTGTCCTTTATTAGCCAGATTGAGTTATTTGAAAAAGTGAAAATAAATCAAATAGAGGAATTAGAACTGTCGATGTGGGTGCATTAATTATGCTCAGGCTTTTCATCAGCTCCCCATAGTGGACTCATTCAGAAAGTCAGAAGGCAAGGGATCGAGGGAAACCTGACTGCGTTGATTCAGAGTTGGCTTCCTATCCGAAAGCAGATGATGTGGTAGACAGAGTGAATTCTGGCTGGAAGACAAAGGACAGCCGTGTTCCGCATGGTGAGTCGAAACTTCGGTACACTTTACAACTCTATTGCGAGTCCGCAGTTACAGTGCTCCAAGAAATAGGGCTGAGGAAATAATCGATTTAATCTGATCACACAGCAGCACCTGGATAATTAATGGAATTAGGACTGACGATGTAAACAAATCGCTGAGCAATTGACTGCACCTGCGCGTTTTCTAAACTGACCTGTCATTTACATATTACAGGGCAAATGCTACAATAACTTTACAACCTGATTTCCAGTGAAGCCCTAGAACTTAAAACCAGCATTTCAGTGTTCAGCAGCAGCTTCTGGTGCTTATTAAAAGAACCAGCCTTCCAAAATGTCAATTCCAAATTCCCAATTCAGGTACACACCAATTTATCTGAATGCCAATTTACCTCTGAATCGTGGTTTTATCGTATCGGGTGTAGATACGCTCATATTTCGATCCATTTAACCCTGAATCCACATGACAGGTGTGGAATCCGTGTCTCCCTCTGAAATCAATAATAATGAAACCTACAAATTTACACAAACTGAAAACGCAGCGAAGGCAAAGCAAATATCTGGGCTCACACTTGTCTTCCTTGAAAACCAGCGTAGGCAATTGGGGAATACAGAATAAACAATTTCCAAAGCTTCCATCTTCCCATGCTATAACCAATCAAGAACAGTATCAACGACTTTATAGATTGGTCGGTGCTGCGACACACTGAAGTTCTAACCCAGACATACAGTCAGACACCGATAGGGATCCACTGCACAGAAACAGGGTTTTCAAACCGTCAGGCCACTGAGGAATTAATTAAACTGCCTACTGCCATCGACTGAACCCGGACCGTGGCCATCCATATCCCAGTACTTATCCAATCATTTCGTAAACATTGGCATCGGAATCTCAATCACTGTTCGCGTTGGCGACACTGTCTACCCTCTCTCTGGGTGAAGAAATTTCCCCTCATGTTTCCATTAAACTTTTCACGTTTCACCATTCGCCCATGATTTCTAGTTGTATTCTCACCGAACATCAGTGGAGAAAGCCCGCTTGCATTTACACTCTCCATCAGCCTCATAATGTTGTATACCTCTATGAAATCTCCCCTCGGTCCCTACCCGCTCGGGAATAAAGTGCTAACATATGTAACCTTTCTTTTTAATTAAAAACATTCAGTCCCTGTAATAGCCGCGTAATTATTTCTGCATTCTTTCAGCCCTTCTAGTCCATGCCGACCCGTTTTTGTTGTTACTGCCTGGTTCAAGCTACCTACACCAGAGCCTCCATACACCTCCCATCCACGTCCTCACCCAAATTCCTCTTTAGTGTCTAAATCAAACCCACATCCTCCACTTCCACTGGCAGCTCATTCCACACTCTCACCAACCTCTGAGTGAAGAATTCCCCTTCATGTTCCCCGAAAATAATTCACTTTCACCCTGAACGTATGCCCAATGTCAGGGTGAGAGGGAGGATGGGGCAGAGAGGGAAGAAAGTAATGGGGAGGGGTGGTCGAGTGCGGAGAGTGAAACAGAGCAGAGAGGTTATACTTAATATCTTTCAGAAAAAGTAATTGTCTGAACTTGCGGCAAACCTACTCTCCATACCCCGTACATTCTCAACCAAGTTATTGATCTAGATGACAAGTAGCAATGGTTGATATTCAAAGTAAATTTTATTATCAGAGTACATATATGTCACCACATGCAACCCTGAGATAGTTTTTCCTACAGGAACACTTAGCAAATCTATAGAATAGTAACAGGATCAATGAAAGATCAAGTGGAGCATAGAATTCAACAAACTGTGCAAATGCAAATATATTTAAATATCAATGAATAATGAGAGCAATGGGTTGTAACCCTGGGGAACCTCACTAGGCCCGGGCCTCGAGTCCAATAAACAGCCTCCCACCATCACTCTCTGCTTCCTACCATCAAGACAACTGTGCATCCAGTGAGCCAGCTCTCCCTGGATCCCGTGTGATCTGACTTTTCACAGCAACTTACCATGTGAACCTTATCAAAGGCCTCACTGATGCCCATATCGACCACGATCCTGGGACAGAGGTGTCACAGATCAGAGGGCATGGATTTAAGCAGAGGATGAAGAGGTTTAGAGGGAACTGAGGAAGAGATTTCTCACTCAGAGGGTAGCTGAAATCTGGAACACACTGCCCGAGGTGGTGGAGGAGGCAGGTCCCTTCACAACATTTACGAAGAGGATGAGCATTGAAACTGCCGAGATGCAGTCGGCTATGAACCAAGTGCTGATAAATGGGACCAGTGGAGACAGTGAGTGGATGGTCAGAACAGGTATGGCTGGCCAAATGCCTGTTTCCGTGCTGTGTGATCCACGCCCCTCTCCAACCTGAAGTAAACCAGACTGAAACCCTTTGTCACCACTGGAAATAGCTATTTCTGTCAAGGTAATATACAAATTGATCACTTTTGCTAAACAACTGGCAATTGATGAAGTTTCTTTGTCTTCTTACATTAATGTTGCTGCCTTACAGCAAAACTAACCCTCTCACTATGTCAGAATCAGTGATTAAATCAGACCCCGAACACTGTGCTTTCATCCCTGCACGTTATAACTGGAACCATCTCACTGAGGGTCTGATGGAGACATGGGATCACATCTCCCCTGCTTCTGACATTTCAAATACCCTCAAAATGGTTTTCTGATTCAGTCTGAAGGTTATGGTACATTCAGCTCATCGTCAGACCTGACAAACCGTGTCTTCCCACAGCTGGTTCCACCTGTTGGTGTGTCCTCTTTCCTCCACCTCCAGGGAAGCTGCATCTCCACACAAACTCCTCACTCGCGACGGCTGTCTGTACCCGTGGCACAGGAAATCACATCATTGTCACTCTCCTGATACCGTGTCTGACCTGCACACCTCCGGGTATCCTCCATCAACAATCTTCTTCCTCAGTCACCGTCTGTGAGATTATATAAAAACACAATTACTGTAAAATGATCTATCAGACAGCTCCTGTACCCCTCCATCCCGGACGATGGTTTGCTGGTTAAAACTCTCTTTCCTCACCCCTTCCCTATCCCCTTACCCTTTTCAAACTCCAGCTATGCCAGCTGATCCGAAGCCACTGTGAGGACATTTATATCTCACAGGAGGAGGTAGAAACCCATGTTGTTCTCTGATACAGAGGTCACTGACACCCCACCGCCATCCCAGTCTGCATCAACAGCCCATGATGGTGACAGCTCTGCCAGACACTGGGGCTTTGTAACAAACACAATGTTAACAGCAAGATTAGACAGTAATTCATTTGAAGAGAGAATTGCTACTTCCTGAAAGGACACGCGAGCGTTCGACACAACGGAGCAGATCCTTCCCCGTTCACAACTTTATTTGGCCCAGGTCACGGAACGTCCGATCATCCCACTTTCTCACAACAGCAACACCCCCCCCCCCCCCGCCGAATACCATATAACCATATAACAATCACAGCACGGAAACAGGCCATTCCGGCCCTCCTAGTCCATGCCAAACTCTTAATCTCACCTAGTCCCACCTACCCGCACTCAGCCCATAACCCTCCACTCCTTTCCTGTCCATATACCTATCCAATTTTACCTTAAATGACACAACTGAACTGGCCTCTACTACTTCTACAGGAAGCTCATTCCACACTGCTATCACTCTCTGAGTAAGGAAATACCCCCTCGTGTTTCCCTTAAACTTTTGCCCCCTAACTCTCAAATCATGTCCTCTCGTTTGAATCTCCCCTACTCTCAATGGAAACAGCCTACTCACGTCAACTCTATCTATCCCTCTCAACATTTTAAATACCTCGATCAAATCCCCCCTCAACCTTCTGCGCTCCAATGAATAGAGACCTAACTTGTTCAACCTTTCTCTGTAACTTGTGCTGAAACCCAGGTAACATCCTAGTAAATCGTCTCTGCACTCTCTCTAATTTATAATTAGATAATTCGGTGACCAGAACTGTACACAATATTCCAAATTTGGCCTTACCAATGCCTTGTACAATTTTAACATTACATCCCAACTTCTGTACTCAATGCTCTGATTTATAAAGGCCAGCGTTCCAAAAGTCTTCTTCACCACCCTATCTACATGAGACTCCACCTTCAGGGAACTATGCACTGTTATTCCTAGATCTCTCTGTTCCACTGCATTCCTCAATGCCCTACCATTTACCCTGTATGTTCTATTTGGATTATTCCTGCCAAAAAGTAGAACCTCACACTTCTCAGCATTAAACTCCATCTGCCAACGTTCAGCCCATTCTTCTAACCGGCATAAATCTCCCTGCAAGCTTTGAAAACCCACCTCATTATCCACAACACCTCCTACCTTAGTATCATCAGCATACTTACTAATCCAATTTACCACCCCATCATCCAGATCATGTATGTATATTACAAACAATACGGTCCCCCAAAACGTCACTCCTCTCACCCCACACCCACAGTACACCCATAACCTCTACCCACACACACACAGACAGATCCCCCTCACCCCAAACCCCTCCGAGCCCGGGAACCACAACTAACTGATCCCACAGCCCGGGCTCGGGCGCAAAGCTAAAACCGGGGCTGCGGGACCGGAGAGCCCGGAGCCTCCAGCCGTCCGGCAGAGCTCGTTCCCGGCACTTTTCATAGAAACATAGAAAACCTACAGCACAATACAGGCCCTTCGGCCCACAAAGTTGTGGTTCCACGGCAGCCGGCCCCTGGTTTCCACAAACCCGAGATCAGACCCTTCTTCACGGACACATAAACAGAATAATAGCTACGGTCGGCACTGCGCCTGCGTTTAGCAGGAGATTCTGGGCTGCACCAGCCGTGGCCGGGGGTCCCGAAAGAGCGACCACTGACCGGAGGTGGGAGGGACAACGGAGAGTTAAATGACAAACACGACACAGTCTGCAGATGCTGGAAATTCAGAGCAACACAAACAAAACGCTGGCGGGACTCAGCAGGCCGGGCAGCATCTATTAGAGAGAAAAATCAAACTCTTACCCCCGCATTAAAAAGAATGTCATCCCAATCATCAACCCCCAAATCCACCCCTCCCGCACAAAAGGGATTAATATCATCGATTTCCACCCCCCCCCCAAAAAAAAAAATCCTACCCCGCACAACTGAGGAGGAGCCGGTGTCACCAGTGTCGAGGCGGCGCATCGGGAGCAGCGGACACAACGGGCGACCCCGGAAGATTCACAGGTGAAGGGTCGCCTCACCTGGAAGGATGTTTGGACAACGGAGAGAGTTCGGCTGTTCATTGAGTTCACTGTGACACCCCGAATCCCACATCAAATCCATTCAAACGAACCTGGGCGAACTTTAATGACCAATAAATATAATTCCTCTCAGCGATCAGCTGTCTGAATGATTCCCTGACTCTGAGAGGAAGGGGTATCTATGGTCCGCACTGTCAGGGTGTTGAGTTCACCAGGAGACAAAGACTGCAGGGACGAGAGGTTTTCAGTTGACTAATACACTGTGTGTGGACCCTGCTGGCAATTCTGGTGTTGTGACCCGAATCGAGACAAACACCACGCTGCCCACTCCACCAACAACACGGCACAGCCAGACACATAACAGGGGACTTTACATCCCACAACACTGGATTCAGTGATGAAACCCGTGATTAATGTTGTTGTCCCACTGAAAAGTCCATTAAGGTGCTTTTAAATGCCAGCGCTCTCCCACAGGTGACGTCACACAGCTCCTCACCCACGCGCCTGACGTCACAAATGGGCTCCCCACACCGGGATCTGCCCTCACGTGCGCGGTGTCTTACGTCACCCACGCGCTGCTGTGCTCGAGCTTTATCGATTTAATGGCTGGGCTAATAATCACGTGACCAGCCCCCCCCCCCCACCCCCCCCCCCCGCACCGCTGTCAACAGAGGATTCAGGCGCTGCGCTATTCCCATTGGTGCGAAGCGATGTCAATCACTGGTTACAACCAGTCGCGCAGGCGGACAAGCCTAGTGGGCGTTACCCCGCTGAGTTCGTCTCCAGCTCGAGCGCCGACCGCCTCTTCAGAGCGGAGAAAACCTCAAAGTAAATGTCCGCTTTCTGATTTATTTCCATTTCCCTCCGAGGGAAGTTGGGGCGTTTGTGAAGCGTCTCCTGCGACCGGAGTCTGATGTATCGCTGAGAGGTAGGAGGAGACCGCTCGGCCCGTCGGTTTGATGCCGGTTCCCCCGGGAGGGAGGGAGGGAGGGAGGGAGAGGGGGGATTTTATTGAAAGGATGAAGATGGTGTGAGAGGGGGCGGACAGGATGTTTGTCCCGGTGGGGACAGGAGGGGCTCATCTGTGGAAATGTCTGAGCCCACGGTGGTGCCGAGCAGAGAGATTCACCACATTGGGGGCAAACACCGGCAGACTGTTGCCCTGCAAGCGGGGCCGATGGTCCGGACAAAGTGACAATTATTTGTGCTTTGTTGAGATTGTACCTGGAATATGGTGTAAAATCCCGCTCCCCATACTAACACGGGTTATAGAGACCAAAGAACAAACTGCCGGAGGAACTCAGTGGGTCGGACAGCATCTGTGGAGGGAAATGGATCGTCAACATTTCGGGCCGAGACCCTCCCTCTGGACTGAGAGTGGACGGGAAATAGTCAGAGCAAAGAGGTGAGGGGTGGGGATGGGGCAAGAGCTGGGGAGTGAGAGGTGGATCCAGGTGAGGGGGGAGGTGGGAAGGTGGAAATAGTGACAGGGGTGGGAGGTGAGTGGTTGGGGCAACACGAGGCTGCAGAAGATGGAAATTAATTCCATAGAGGATTAACAAAGAGGTTAGAGAGTATTTGTTATAGAGAGTGCAATGAAGATTCACCAGACTGATCCCTGGAGTGGTGGGGTCATCATATGAAGAAAGATCAAATGTGATAACCCTTTCATTTAGGGAATCAAGGACTGATAGGTGAACATATTGAAATGCACAACATCATTACCGGCTGAACCAGGGATCCCTGTCTCTGAAACAGGGATGGACTGTCCGGGACTGAGATGAGGGGAAATGTCTTCACTCCGAGGGTGGTGAATGGAAAGAAACATATGGATAAGAGCAGCCACCATCTTGTTGATGGTTACAGGGGCCGAATGGCCACCTCCTGCTGTTTCTCACTTGATGTTTCAGTGTTCCTGTCCACTGAGTCCGGAGGAATGTGAATAGAAATTAGTGTTTATGAACACAGAACTGATTTAAATGAAACGTGAACATTTCCTGTTTGGGTCTGAATTATGTTTTGGACCTGGATGGGAATTGAGCTGGTGACTCTGTGACCTGGGGGTGGAGGGAAAGGGATCGGGGAAGATATGGTGTGGAAAAATAATCATGTATCTGGGGTAAATATGGAATAATGTGGGGAATGTGGTGGATGGGTCAGGCAGTGTGTGAAGGGTGAGAAACGGAGTCACCGGTTCAGGTGGGAGTCCCTCCACCCGTCACCTGATCCCGTTTCCTGTTCATGTTTTTCCGCAGATCTGCAGCATCTGCGGGTCACTGCTCTACGTGTACGTGTAGCTTCATCTTTCCCCGTTCAGACAAGTCAGTGAGATCCGGATCTGTCACATCCTCTCGTGGACAATGTCTTTTTCTCTGCAATATTTTCTGCATGTTTCATTCCGCTGTTTTGAGGCGCTGAAGTGCAGCCGATGTGTCTGGGTGTATGACTCATTTATGTGAGAATTTAGCCTTTTCTATTTATCTGAGCTTCTCATAAATGTGTAAAGTTCAGTTCAGCTTCACCTCAGAATTTCCAAAGCAACAACCCAGTCAGTCAAATAGTTCCACACAATTAAGATAGTTATTATATCTTTAATTTTTTTTCTATTTTTGTACTATATATGTATATTCTTATTTTAAATCACAATTGTTAAAAACTATTGTCATGAATTAGGTTCTACTACTACTGCAGAGACAACAAATTTCATGACACATGTTGGTGCTATTAAACCTGATTCTGATATTGTTATGGGAGACCCACCACTGGTCAACTGATCCCAGTTACCGCAGATCGTAATGTGAGATTGAAGCATTTTCCATATATTTGCTTTCCACAGAAATGACAACAGTTCAGTTTCCTTCTGAGCTGCCAGAGCAGAAGCTTAGTCTGTCTAATATTTCCACACAGTTAAAGTGGGAAATTTGTTTATTATCATCATGTACTGAGCTACAGTGGAAATCTTGCCTGATGTACCATCCACACAGACAGATACATTATAACAGTACATTGAGCTGATATACAACAAAACAATAACTGTAACAAAGCATTAAGGCTGCAGAGAAAGTGCAGTGCAGATAGACATATGGTGCAGGGTCACGTCGAGTTACATTGTGAGGTTGAGTCCATTTTATCATTCATTTGGCTTATAACTGCAGACAGGAAGCCATCCTTTAGCCTGGTGTTACGCACTTTAAGGCTTTTGTATCTCTTCCCCGATGGGGGAGCGGGTTTGCAGCAAGAATGTCCAGGTAATGGGTAATGGGAATGTCCAGGTAATGGGTAATTTTTCTCACTTGTACTGGAGCTCAAGCTCACTAGGTTTACTTTCAGGAAACACCCCCAACTCCTCCACTTTAAATACACCCTCAGATACATAATGTTCAGCTATTATCCTCTGCATCTGTGCCCTCCTCATTGTCAATTTCACCTTAGCAAGTATTAACGTTTTAGCAATACTCAATCCTTCTGGTGTCCTCTAATGCCTGAGAGGTTCACACTTCCAGATATCTATCAACATCCATTGCTGCTGATTTTCCACACACAAATAAATCAAAAGGGATTTCCCCAATGCAATCGATAATAAATCAATCGTTAAATTTGTTCATATCCCAGATGCAGGCCCCATTTTGTTACAAACCGTAACGCTTTAGAAACGAACCAGCAGCAACAGACTACTCCCAGTGGCCACACATTTTAATTCCACGTCCCATTCCCATTCTGATATGTCTATCCATGGCCTCCTCTACTGTCAAAATTAATCCAAACTCAGGTTGGAGGAACAACACCTTATATACCGGCTGGGTAGCCTCCAACCTGATGGGATGAAAATTGACTTCTCTAACTTCCGTTAATGCCCCTCTTCCCCTTCTTACCTCATCACTGACATATTTAATTGTTTGCCTGTTTTCCATGTCTCTCTGGTGCTTCCACCCACCTTTCTTTCTCCCGAGGCCTCCTGTCCAATGATCCTTTCCCATCTCCAGCTCTGTATCACTTTCGCCAATCACCTTCCCAGCTCTTAGCTTCATCCTACCCCCTCCCGTCTTCTCCTATCATTTCGCATTTCACCCTCCCCCCACTACTTTCAAATCTCTTAGTATTTTCCCTTTCAGTTAGTCCTGACGAAGGGTCTCAGCCTGAAACGTCGGCAGTTCTTCTCCTTATAGATGCTGCCTGGCCTGCTGTGTTCCACCAGCATTTTGTGTGCGTTGTTTGAATTTCCAGCCTCTGCAGATTTCCTCGTGAGTGTTATGTGTATAAATGTAACTCCCAAACTATTGAGCTCGGGGGAAACAAGGCTTGGAGTCTTGAGATGGTAAAGTATGAAAGTTCAGTTCAACCACAGAATAGGTGATGAGAGAGAGATCATTGTAATCCAGGGTAAATGTTGAGAGAAGGCAATTATGTCATATTCCACAGGTTCCATGGTGGTAAAACGAGACCAACAGTCACTGTAGATTTTATCTGTCATCCTTCCAAATCCACATACTAACTATCACCCGAAGTGACTTGTCATAATTGGTATCGTCTTAATGAACTACCACACCACAGCCAGGCAAGGGTTAACACATAAGTGGTCTCCACAGGATGCGCCAAATCAGATCCACTCCTATGGATCAAATGAGGTGACAACCACACATTCGATGTACGGTGAATCGATAATTAGCCCACCCTTGTGGGCAAAGGAAAGTTCCAAACAGTGACCCTTGGCCACTAGTTCCCTGGTTTCGATTCTCCCATTTTTCCTCCTTCGTCTCCGTCTGACTCTGAGTGTCTGTGTCCTCGGTTAAAACTAAACAAGCTGCACGCGATGTAAACAAGCTGCAAGTCAGACACATTTGCCTTCTTAATCTCTCTCTCTCTCTCTCTCTCTTAAAATGACAGTCCACAGCAAACAAAACCCAGGGATTCAAAACAATGGCCACTCCCCATTGTGAGCTGACAGGTGTGCCAGCAGATGGGATGTCTGAGTGAATCCTTTCCCACATTCTCAGCAGGTGAACGGCCTCTCCGCAGTGTGAACTCGCTGATGTACCAGTAGGGTAGATGACTCAGTGAATCCCTTCCCACAGACTGAGCAGGTGAACGGCCTCTCCCCAGTGTGAACTCGCTGATGTACCAGTAGGGTAGATGACTCAGTGAATCCCTTCCCACAGACTGAGCAGGTGAACGGCCTCTCCCCAGTGTGAACTCGCTGATGTACCAGTAGGGTAGATGACTGAGTGAATCCTTTCCCACATACTGAGCAGGTGAACGGCCTCTCCCCAGTGTGAACTCGCTGATGATTCCATAGGGTGGATAAATGAGTGAAGCTCTTCCCACAGACTGAGCAGGTGAACGGCTTCTCCCCAGTGTGAACTCGCTGATGTACCAGTAGGGTAGATGACTGAGTGAATCCTTTCCCACAGACTGAGCAGGTGAATGGCTTCTCCCCAGTGTGAACTCGCTGATGTACCAGTAGGGTAGATGACTGAGTGAATCCTTTCCCACAGACTGAGCAGGTGAATGGCTTCTCCCCAGTGTGAACTCGCTGATGTACCAGTAGGGTAGATGACTGAGTGAATCCTTTCCCACAGACTGAGCAGGTGAACGGCCTCTCCCCAGTGTGAACTCGCTGATGATTCCATAGGGTGGATAAATGAGTGAAGCTCTTCCCACAGACTGAGCAGGTGAACGGCTTTTCCCCAGTGTGAACTCGCTGATGTACCTGTAGGGTAGATGACCGAGTGAATCCTTTCCCACATTCTGAGCAGGTGAATGGCTTCTCCCCAGTGTGAACTCGCTGATGTACCAGTAGGGTAGATGACAGAGTGAATCCTTTCCTACAGACTGAGCAGGTGAATGGCTTCTCCCCAGTGTGAACTCGCTGGTGTCTCTGTAGGTGGGATGACTGAGTGAATCTCTTCCCACAGACTGAGCAGGTGAATGGCTTCTCCCCAGTGTGAACCCGCTGGTGTCTCCGTAGGTTAGATGACAGAGTGAATCCCTTCCCACAGACTGAGCAGATGAATGGCTTCTCCAGAGTGTGAACTCGCTGGTGAGCCATTAGGTCAGATGACTGCGTGAATCCTTTCCCAGAAATTCAACAGATGACCAGCCTCAGCCTGGTGTGAACTGACTGGTGTGTCCACAGGTGGGAAAACTGAGTGAATCCTTTCTCACACACAGAACAGGTGAATGGCCTTGCCCAGTGTGAACTTGCTGATGTACCTTCAATTGTGATAACCGAGTGAATCCATTCCCACTGTCTGAGCAGGTGAAAGGCCTTTCTCCTGTGTAAATTACAGGCGTGCCAGTTGGTCAAATGACCGCGTGAATCCCTCCCCACAGTATGAGCAGGAAGGGTGGTCAATTGGATCCTTTGCTCCACTTCTTAAATATCTAGACAGAGACAACAAAACTGCTGTGCCGTGTTTGAGCTTCCTGGAGATGAATTCCTTCTCAGTTTTAACCTGTAAAAAGATTTCAGATGAAGACAACATTTCAGATGAGATTACTTGAGTTGCCAACGTTTGATCTGGTATCACACTGTTACAGTGAGGTTCTACCCAAGTTGGACAGAGAAATTATCGTCTGACTGGGCAGAGTGCTGGTATCTGGAATGACCATCAATTCTCTGATGCTCTTCGTGTCTCTATAAGAATGGGGCATTTCAGCCGTCTCCAATCTGTGCCTTGGCTCAGTTTTAGTCTCTCCATTGGTATTATTCCCTGTTCCTGCTGAGCAGCATGGGTTCTTCGCCCCACAGTAACTGAAACACTCTCACACAAATAGTTTTTCTTGACGTGCAGCTGGGATTTTCTTTTATGTATTATTAACTTAAAGTGCCACAGTTTTATTGCCATATAAAACATTCCTGCTGAAATGACTGGTTGGTTCACACAGCTGTCAAAAGGGGTTAGAGTGAGTTTTTGTGTTACTTCAGGTTCTTGTCACAATCATAGAAAATTTCAACACAGAAACAGGCCCTTTGGGCCATCTAGTTTGTGCTGAACTATTTAAACAGCCCACTCCCACACCTCTACCATCCAGGTACCAACACAAACCTCTTAAATGTTGAAATCGAGCTCACATGCACCGCTTGTGCTGGCTGCTCATTCCACACCCGGATGACCGTCTGTGTGAAGAAGTTTTCCCTCATGTTCCCCTTAACATTTCACCTTTCACCCTTAACCCATGGCCTCTGGTTGTCCCCCCCAATCTTCATGGAAAAAGCCAGCTTGCATTAACACTATCTGTGCCACTCTGTCACAATCAAATCTCCCCTGAATCTTCTGCATTCCAAGGAATAAAGTCCTGATTTGTTCAATCTTTCCTTATAACCCAAGTCCACCAGACATGGCAACATCCTTGTGAATTTTCTCTGAAATCTCTGAACTTCTTTTACATCTTTCCTGTAGGTAGGTGACCAAAACTGCACATAATACTTCAAATTAGGCCTCACCAATGTCTTCTAGAAGTCAACGTAACATCCATCTATTGTTGTCAGTACTTTGGTTCATGAAGGGCAATGGGCTGAAATTATTCTTTCTATCCCTATCTACCTGTGATACCACTTTCAGTGAATTAAGGACTTGTAATCCCAGGTCCCTTCCTTTCACAACACTCCTCCGTGCCCGAACAATCACTGTGAAAGACCTCACTTGGTAGGTCATACCAAAGTGCAACAACTCACACTGGTCTGCATTAAATTCCATTTTCCATTTCTAAAACCATTTCCCACCTGGTCCAGATCACACTGCAAGCCATGATAGTCCTCTTGCAGTCCGCTAAACCCCCAGTCTTGTTGTAATCCACAAACTTTCTGATCCAGTTAACCACACTATCATCCAGATTACTGATATAGATGACAAACAACAACAGATCCAGCACTGATCCCTGTGGCAACCACTAGACACAGGTTCCAGTCAGAGAGGCAACCATCTGCTACCACACTCTGGCTTCTCCCAAAGACAGCGTCTCATTCAATTTACTGTCTAATCTTGAATGCTGAGTGACTGAACCTTCTTGACCAACCTCCTATATGAGACTTTGTCAAGTGCCTTGCTGACGTTCATGTAGACAACAACCACTGCCTTGCCTTCATCCACTTCCCTGATAACTTCCTCGAGAGACTCTGAAAGATTGGCTGGAGCCATGCTGTCTATCCTTTATCAGTCCACACCTATCCAAATACTTACAGTATATACTTGGTTCCTGCACACACATTCCAATAACTTTCCCAGTTCTGATGTTAAGCCCACCAACGTATAACTTCCTAGTTCATTTTTAAAGCCTTTCTTGAACAGCAGAACAACATTGTCTGTCCTCCAATCCTCCAGTACCTCACCTGTCACTAAGGATGATTTAAATATCTGTGCTAAGGCCCCAATAATTTCTGCACTTGTCTTCCGCAGGGTCCTAGTGAACAACTTGTCAGGCCCTGGGGATTGATCCACACTAATTTGCCTCAAGACAGCAAACGCCTCAACCTCTGTAATCTGTCCAGGGTCCATGAAGTTGATGCGGCTTTGCCTCACTTCTATAGACTCTGTGTCCATCTGTTGAGTAAATACGGATGCAAAAAAAATCTCCCCAAGTCTATGTTATCCCTTCATATGGATTACCATTCTGATCTTCCAGAGAATTATTTTTTTCCCTTGCAATCTTTTTGCTCTTATCAAGTCTGCAGAATCCCTGAGGATTCTCCATCACCTTGTCTGCTGGGGCAACCTCATGCCTTTATTTCTTTCATAGGTGTTCACTTGAATTTCCTGTATTTCATAAGTACCCCATTTGTTCCTATCTGCCTGTACCTGGTATGCACCTCCTTTTTATTGATCTCGGAGAGGAAAGCCAAAGGGGTGATAGATTGCCTGGTGGGAGGTGGGGGTAAGGGGGGTTAAACTAAAGTTGCAGGGGGAATGGGAGCCTGAATGGTAGTGGAGAGGTTGTGAAGACAGATGTTGTTCAGTCCTCAAACAAAGTCAGGAATGAAAACGTTGAGCATGGTGCAGTGAATATGCTGAGCCCTGTATATTTCAATACAAGGAGCAGCGTAGGAAAGGTGGATGTGTTCAGGGCATGGATCAACACCTTGAATTAAGATACTAGGATCTGGCAACTGTTGATTGGGACAGGCTGCTTTATGGCAAAAGTGTGCTTGGTAAATGGGAGGCCTTCAAAGCGAAATTTTGAAAGTAGTAAGTGGGTATGTCAGAATAAAAGGTAAAGATAGAAACTGTAGGGAAACTTGGATTGCAAGAGATATTGAGACCCTGGTAAAGCACAAAATGGAATTGCATAACAGGGATAGGCAGTCAGTTTCTTATGGAGTATAAGAAATGCAAGAGAACACATAAGAAATAAATTAGGATGGCTAAAAGATGGCATGAGGTTGCTGTCACAGAAAAGGTGAAGGATAATCCTCAGGGATTCTAGTGATAGATTAAGAGCAAAAGGATTGCAAGGCACAAAGTTGGTCCTCTGGAAGACCGGAATGGCAATCCACGTGTGGAAACAAAGCAGATGGGGGAGATCTTAAATAATTTTCAAACTCTATTTACTCAGGAGATGGACAAAGGGTCTATGGGAGTGTGGAAAAGCGGTGTTAACCATTTCAACCCTGGGGGAAAAAAACACTCCTCTGGTCACTCACACGCTCAATACCCCTCATCATTTTATACACCAAAAAATGTCTCTAAATATAAACAAGGAAATTATACATTGCACAATCTACTTTCCACGATTCAGTACATTTACACGGACAGGTGTGTAAAAAGGGCCCAACGAATATCAGGGACAAACTGGCCTAATTCACCACAACCACAAACTGTTCCTGCTGCTACCATCCAGGAAACAGTATCACAGCAAAAGGAGCAACAGGCTCCGGGACATCATCTTCTACCAGGCCATCAGACTGATTAATTCATGCTGATACAATTGCATTTCGATGTTATAGTGACTGTCCTATGTACAGACGATCTATTATAAATTACTATAAATTACACATTGCACATTTAGATGGAGATGTAAGGTAAATATTTCTACTCATGTTTATGTAGTAGGTATTTAATAAAGTCAATTCAATTCACCCTCTCCACTATCTGTTCTGTCATTCTGGCTCCCATTCCCCCTACATTCCCCCTATTTTAACCACATCACCCCCTCCCCTGTTCACTACCACCAGCAAGCCTTACCACTAGGATATTCATCCCCTCTTGTTCTGTTCCTCTAACTAATGAATCCCCTATCAGCCTTTTGACTTTCCTCTGCCAGGTAATTTCCCCCCAACAGCTTCTAAATGGGTCCACCTGTTGTTTTTGGGGGATGGCCACTAGAGTACTCTGCGATGGATATTTAACCTCATTCCCCTTCCTGATTCTCACCCAGTTTCCTGTGTCCTGCACCTTGGGTGTAACTCACCTCTCTTCATGTCATATCTATCACCCCCTCCAACTGCTGGATGACCTGGAATTCACCCATTTCAAGTTGCAGCTCATTGAAGTGCAGGGTTACAAGCTGCACATCTTGTAGGTGAAGGCATCAGGGACACTGGAGGTCTCCCCTCCTTCCCTCCAATACCCCTCTAATTTGTAATAACCAGTGTGCAGATAAATCTTGTACTGTGCATTTTTTACCCAGTGACAAGATGTGCACAGGGAATTTTATATAGAGAGGTATTCATTTTCACAGCTAGCAAATTACTGTCAATAGGAACTTTGATCTCCTCTGGGTTTGATCGAGTTCATCTGCACTCTCACACAACCTATGTAGCAGGCCTGGAACGGGTAATGAAGGATTTTCTCACCAAAGCTTTTGCACATTGTCCATATGTGGTTCACTTGCTAAATTATGCTTTAAAAAGTCAGATTTCCAAATATCATTCCACTTCTTCCCACTTGCAAATTCTCCAGCAACTTTTGCATCACCAAAATGCAAACAGGCATCACTAGTTTCTGTACTCTACATAAATATTTCCTCTGAACCCTCCCCCAATGACTGACGGTGGTGTACTCAGTGAATGCAATGTCAATGAATATGAAGGGAAGGGCAGTAGTCTGTCTCACTGGTGTCTGGCACATTTGGGATGTGAAATCTACTTGTTGCCCAGGGCAAAGGTGTTTGATATCATTACGTACCCAGAGAGAATGGGACAAAACATGTTCTCACCGGTAGAAAAGTCCAGAGCAAGAGGAGGTGGAGGAAGCAACACACACAAAATACTGGAGGAGCTCAGCAGGCCAGGCAGCATCTACGGAAAAGAGTACTAATGCCGATTTTCTCAACTGCTGATGTAAAAGATTTTGTTCCCTTTCTCCGAGTTCCTAATCCTTGCATTTAGATAGCTGGAGCTCAGCTCCGTCTGAGAGATCCACCGGTTCCGATTCCCTCATCAGTCGGAAGCTCCCCGGGGCCCGTGTACGGATCGTGGGGCTAAGAGAGAGGGAAGAGAGCAGGACTGTCCCGGGATTGCTGGCCACGGTGTCAGAAATTCAGAGGAATTATCCCGAAGTCGGTGTTTAAGATAAAAACACGGAGAAACGCTCTTACCTGCAACCGACATTTTCAAGGCCTTCAGTGTACTGCGCGCATGCGTGAAACTCAGGGACGTCCTCAGTCTGACGCCTGCGCATTTCATCCGGCGAAATTCTTAACGCATGGCCCTATGGGTAATCACGGTGCCATTGAACATTTCTGCAAGCACTGGTTCAATGTCCATACCTCATTTTTTTTTAACCTTGGGTATAGAAAAAATCTGCAGCTGTTTTAACGCAGAAAGCGGCTCCCGTAAGCAATATACTCATTATCAACGTGTATCTAATGCCAAAGTAAAATGCAGATATAAAACACAGGAGATTCTGCAGTTGCTGGAAATACAGAGACGCACACACAAAACGCTGGAGGAACTCTGCAATTCAGAGAGCAACTAAGCAGCGGAGTACACAGTCTAGACATGCGGAAGGGGCTCTGCCTAAACGTTTTCTATTTATTCCTCTCCAAAATTTCTGCCTGATCTGTTAATTTCCACCTGTGTTTTGCAGAAATTAACCACCCTTTTTTTCGATCAACCAGTTTCCAAATGCTTCTAATCTTTCACTTTTGACCACATCCTGCTGGTCTTATTCGTCCTCCTCCTCTGGACCCCATCTCTCTCTGGAGCCCCTGACTCAGGCTGGCAAATCTTCGGTTTCTGACTCTGCACCATCGAAGATTCACTCGCTAGTCTGCTGTCAGACTTTAGAGGTGCATTGTGTTACGAGACCGCAGGTTCGTTTACTGTGAGTGTCGCTTTAGGTGCCTGAGTGAGGCGGGGCTGTGACGGCAGAGGGAGAGGGAGACAAGCTGTTGGAACTTCAGCGTGTGACTGCTATAGGCTGCAACTCTTCCATTCCCAAAAGGTTGGGTTGATCTGATCATCGGCACGCAGTGCACAACGGATGTGTGACTGTCACTTCGTATCATCCATATGTGTGGATTTGCTGGAGTATCCTGTGGTATCACTTTTGTTGGCCCTGACGTGGAATCGGGGTGCTCTGTGGTAACCACTTGAAGACGATATTCCTGTGACTGTCACCTTGTGACATTTCTAAGTGGATTTCGGAACTAATCGACGGATAAGATCTTCGGCGACTGTTATTTCATTTACCCAGCGTGGAATGTGTGTGGAATTCTTCGTAATTGCCTTCTCTCTACACTTTCGTGTGGATTTACAAATCTCTCCTCTCACTCACTTATTCCGCGGATTACTGAACTTTTCCACTTTACCATCTGAAGACTTTAAGCATTGTTTCCCAAGCTTGATAGTTTGGGAGCTATATAGGACTTTGTGATACAGGATACAGTGATACGGGACTTTGTGTTATGGTGTAACTCAAACTACCTGCGTCTCAATATCACGAAGACCAAGGAGATGGTGGTGGACTTTAGGAGATCTAGGCCTCATATGGAGCCAGTGATCATTAATGGAGAATGTGTGGAGCAGGTTAAGACCTACAAGTATCTGGGAGTACAGTTAGACGAGAAGCTAGACTGGACTGCCAACACAGATGCCTTGTGCAGGAAGGCACAGAGTCGACTTTACTTCCTTAGAAGGTTGGCGTCATTCAATGTCTGTAGTGAGATGCTGAAGATGTTCTATAGGTCAGTTGTGGAGAGCGCCCTCTTCTTTGTGGTGGCGTGTTGGGGAGGCAGCATTAAGAAGAGGGACGCCTCACGTCTTAATAAGCTGGTAAGGAAGGCGGGCTCTGTCGTGGGCAAAGTACTGGAGAGTATAACATCGGTAGCTGAGCGAAGGGCGCTGAGTAGGCTACGGTCAATTATGGAAAACCCTGAACATCCTCTACATAGACAGAGAAGCAGTTTCAGCGACAGGTTGCTATCGATGCAATGCTCCTCAGACAGGATGAAGAGGTCAATACTCCCCAATGCCATTAGGCTTTACAATTCAACCGCCAGGAGTAAGATATGTTGAAGTGCCGGGGTTGATTGTATTTAATGTATTTAAGTAAACTACTTAAGAACTTTTTAAAAGCTATTATTAATGCTTTTTGAGAGAGTGATTTAGATGCATATCATATTTTTACTGAGTTAAGTATTGTATGTAATTAGTTTTGCTACAACAAGTGTATGGGACATTGGAAAAAATGTTGAATTTCCCCATGGGGATGAATAAAGTATCTATCTATCTATCTATCTATCTATCTATCTATCTATCTATATACGCATAACACTGTTTACTTCTGTTTATTTCATTTAATCTTTTATATTTGGAGTAGATACTGTTACGTACCCCGTGACGGGTCAAAGAACCAGCAGAAATGGAAAACACCGTGGAGTCTGGTATTGTTATAACTAATGCTATTTATTAGTAATTACGCGATACAGCAATATAAATGCAGATATATCAAACAGGTTAGCAACGATGTGTGTGTGTGTGTGTGTGTGTGTGTGTGTGTGTGTGTGTGTGTGTGTGTGTGTGTGTGTGTGTGTGTGTGTGTGTGTGTGTGTGTGTGTGTGTGGAAATAGGAAAGCCAAGCTTCTTCACGCCTCGGGGTGAATGGATACCGTCTTACGGTGATGAGTGAAGTTCAGTTCAGTTCGTGGGATTGAGTCGAGTAGTGATGGAGAGAGAGGGAGAGGTTTGAGTCTTCAGGTAAGCTGACGCCGTCGATAGTCCCGTCGTCCTCCGAAATCCTTTGGAAGTCACCGACTGTGACACTACAAACGGGACCGTCCTTCTGTGGTGGAGTTATTAACCCAGGCGAGGGATGGACACACGAATAACTCCCCACCGGTCACAGACTTTTCACACTGCGAGAGCCACTGATCGATGGTCCTGATCGATCTTCCAAAGTCCACCTTTTTCTGTGGACACAACAAAGCTCATTCAGTGTCCAAAACCATGTGTCTGGAGGGTCTATCAGCGGACTTCCTACTTATCTCACCGTGCTGAGCCCCAGCTGTCCATCAAACAGTTCCTCCCTTCTCTCTCTGTAACACAGAAGCTGACAGTGTCCTTGTAAAAGTGTAAACAAGCTTGCAGAGAAACCATCTTCTCTCTCTCATCTCTCTCTCTCTCTCCTCCCTCCCCCCTCTCCCTCCCCCCCCCCCTGCCCCCCCCCCCCTCCCCCCACCACCTCTCCCTCTCTCCAACAAGGTGTTCGGTGTTGAACAACAACTCCCTCTCTCTTTTCAAAAACACACTTCATAGGGGTAATTCAGGACCCGGTCACAATACTAATAAAGATAGTGGTTTTGACATCGAAACCAGACTCCGTTAGTGGTACGTAACAACTGCAACAACCCAGCTGTCTGAGGCACAGTCCTTTAAAAATTGGTGAAAATGACCCAAAATGTTGAAAAGAGCAGGGAAGAAGGAGTTTAACCAAATTCGTCCGGAGCCTGAAGAACGTCACCAACCACAGTGAGCTCATCGTCTTATTCAGCCCGGAGAAAATCATGCAGGAAATTCATGCAGGTGTATAAGATGATGAGAGGCATTGGTCGTGTGGATAGTCAGAGGCTTTTTCCCAGGGCTGAAACGGCTAACACGAGGGGGAATAGGTTTAAGCTGCTTGGAAGTAGGTACAGAGGAGATGTCAGAGCTCAGTTTTTTTAAGCAAAGAGTGGTGGGTGTGTGGAATGCACTGCCAGCGACGGTGGTAGAGGCGGATACAATAGGGTCTTTTAAGAGACTCTCAGATAGGTACATGGAGCTTAGGAAAATAGAGGGCTATGCGGCAGAGTAAAGCAGTTACTAGAGTAAGTTACATGATTGGCACAACACTGTGGACCAAAGCGTCTGTAATGTGTTGTAGATTTCTATGATTCTATGAGATTCAAGGGAAATCTGTTATGAGTGATGAACAGATCTGATGGACAATGGGGTGAAGAGTTAACCATCCTCCCCCCCCCCCCGAGAAACACCAACTATTACTGTTGCTATGCTGACCATGAGAAAGAGACGAAAAACAGGCAAGAACATTCGCTACAGATAAGAGAGGAGGGAGAGACTGTTGATTTACTGTATTATGACTTCTGCAAGGGTTATTTATCTTCTACTATTTTGCTCATAAACAGTCCTCAGTGGACTGAAGGAGTGGCCTGATTTGATGGACACAGTCATTCAGGAGTGATGGATAGCTGAGTCCCCGGAGGTAGGGATAAAAGGACAGGTCTGGAGAGACACCCTCCAGACACGCCAGTGGACACTGATTGAGTGTTGGAACCCACAAGAAAGGTGGGGGCTTCGAAGACCGAACCAGGTTGTAAAAGGCCATCAGTGTAAAAACAGGGCTTGGTGGGGGCTTGTGTGCATGTCCACTCATGCCAGAGTGGACGAGTCCACCACAGAAGAACGGTCTAGCTGAAGACCAGAGGGGTCATAACTGAATGACCACAACGGTACGACGGATTAAGCAAGCAAAGGAAGGTTTGGCTGCGGTAGTTGTTAAATCTTGCTCGCTCGCTCTCTCTCTCTCTCTCTCTCTCTCTCTCTCTCTCTCTCTCTCTCTCTCAATACAACAACCATACAACAACAGCACTCATGAACTGAACTGAACTTTATATTTTTCTATGACAAATCATTTACCCCGAGACTTCGATAGAGCTTGTTTATTATTGCTTATTATTATTCCTACACTTTTAGGTTTATTACTGCTAACTTGTTTTATATGTATATTTGCATTATTGATATGGTTTTGCTTATTTTTATTAATAAACACCTTTAGTTTGGTACCAACAGACTCCAACGGATTCTTCTTTCTCTGCTGTTTAAACACCCAGTTGCGGGGTACTTAACAAATCTCCTATCCCATAGAGTGGTGACTAGTTGCAACCTGTCATCTCAGGGAGAGCAAGAGGGGAATGGCAGGGATATATTTTCATATACTGATATGGAACAGAAACATGGGCAGGATAAGATGGGCCGAGTGGCCTCTCCAGTGAGACACGGAATTTGATACAGAAGTGATTTATATATCACAGCGCCACAATATTAATCACCAGACTAGTTTAAGGCTAACATCAGCAGAACAGACTCCTCCAATGCTCAGTGACCAGGGTTCAGTCCTGGGTGCGATGAGCAGCCGCAAGAACTGCAGAATCTGACAGTAACAGTCCCTCATGAACCTGCAGCTGCCTTCAGTCACCGTGATGGTTAAACATTTAACAGAGAGCTGATTTGAACTTCCTCCCTGATGTGAAGTTGCTGGTGTTGCAGCAGCTGGGATGATTGAGTAAAACTCTTTGCTCACTCCGGACAGAAATGTGGCCTCTATTTATTGTGAACTCACCGGAGCATCACAAGGTGGGTTAACTGAATGAGTCTCTTCGCACACACGGAGCAGGTGAACGGTTGAGTTTTTTTCTTCGCCAAGAAACAAAGAAAGAGCATGAAAGTCGTTCAGATAGAAAAATCAAACTCCAACCCCACCCCCAGCTTAAAAAAAGAACGGTATCCCGATCATCAATCCACAACGCGCCCCCCTCCCGCACAAAAGGGAACAATAACATCGAGACAACCCTAGCCCGCACAACTGCGGAGGAGCCGGTGTCACCAGTGTAGAGGCGGCCGCATCAGGAGCAGCGGACACAACGGGCGACCCCGGAAGATTCACAGGTGAAGTGTCGCCTCACCTGGAAGGATGTTTGGACAATGGAGAGAGTTCGACCATCCGGCCCTTTCACTGTGACACCCCGAACTCCACATCAAATCCGTCCAAACGAATCTGGGCGAACATTAATGACCAATAAATATAATTCCTCTCAGCGATCAGCTGTCTGAGTGATTCCCTGACTCTGAGAGGAAGGGGTGTCTATGGTCCACACTGTCAGGGTGTTGAGTTTACCAGGAGACAAAGACTGCAGGGACGAGAGGTTTTCTGTTGACTAATACACTGTGTGTGGACCCCGCTGGCAATTCTGGTGTTGTGACCCGAATCGAGACAAACACCACGCTGCCCACTCCACCAACAACACGGCACAGCCGGACACATAACAGGGGACTTTACATCCCACAACACTGGACTCAGTGATGAAACCCGTCATTAATGTTGTTGTCCCACGGAAAAGTCCATTAAAGTGCTTTTAAATACCAGCCTCTCCCACGAGTGACGTCACACAGCTCCCCCCCGCGCGTGACTGACGTCACACATGGGCTCCCGACACCGGGATCTGCCCTCACGTGCGCGGTGTCTTACGTCACCCACGCGCTGCTGTGCTCGAGCTTTATCAGTTTAACGGCTGGGCTAATAATCACGTGACCAGCCCCTCCCCCACAGCTGTCAACACAGGATTCGGGAGCTGCGCTATTCCCATTGGTGCGAAGCGATGCCAATCACCGGTTACAACCAATCGCGGAGGCGGACAAGCCGAGTGGGCGTTACCCCGCTGAGTCCGTCTCCCGCTCAAGCGCCGACCGCCTCATCAGAGCGGAGAAAACCTCAAAGTAAATGTCCGCTTTCTGGTTTATTTCCATTTCCCTCCGAGGGAAGTTGGGGCGTTTGTGAAGCGTCTCCTGCGGCCGGAGTCTGATGTATCGCTGAGAGGTAGGAGGAGCCCGCTCGGCCCGTCGGTTTGATGCCGGATCCCCGGGGAGGGGGGATTTTATTGAAAGGATGAAGATGGTGAGAGGGGGGGCGGACAGGATGTTTGTCCCGGTGGGGACAGGAGGGGCTCATCTGTGGAAATGTCTGGGCCCACGGTGGTGTCGAGCAGAGGGATTCACCACATTGGGGGGCAAACACCGGCAGACTGTTGCCCTGCAAGCGGGGCCAGTGGTCCGGACAAAGTGACAATTATTTGTGCTTTGTTGAGATTGTACCTGGAATATGGTGTAAAATCCCGCTCCCCATACTAACACGGGTTATACAGACGAAAGAACTAACTGCCGGAGGAACTCAGTGGGTCGGGCAGCATCTGTGGAGGGAAATGGACCGTCAACATTTCGGGCCGAGACCCTCCCTCTGGACTGAGAGTGGACGGGAAATAGTCAGAGAAAAGAGGTGAGGGGTGGGGATGGTGCAAGAGCTGGGGAGTGAGAGGTGGATCCAGGTGAAGGGGGAGATGGAAGGTGGAAATAGTGACAGGGGTGGGAGATGAGTGGTTGGGGCAACACGGGGCTGCAGAAGATGGAACTTAATTCCATAGAGAATTAACAAGGAGGTTAGAGAGTATTTGTTATAGAGAGTGAAATGAAGATTCACCAGACTGATCCCTGGAGTGGTGGGGTCATCATATGAAGAAAGATCAAATGTGATAACCCTTTCATTTAGGGAATCGAGGACTGAGAGGTGAACACATTGAAATGCTCAACATCATTATCGGTTGAACCAGGGATCCCAGTCTCTGATAAAAGGGGTAGACTATCCGGGACTGTGATGAGGGGAAAAGTCTCCATTCCGAGGGTGGTGAATATTTGTAAATCCCCACCACAGAGGGCAGTGAAGACTCAGTGATCGTCCTCACATAAAACAGAGGCTGGCAGATGTGTGGAGACCGAAGTGATGGAGGAAATGAGGATCATGCAGAAACATGTGGATGAGATGGGAGAGCAGCCGCCATCTTGTTGATGGTTCGAGGGGCTGAATGGCCTCCTCCTACTGTTTCTCAGTTAATGTTTCAATGTTTCTGTCCAGTGAAGACAGAGGAATGAGAATGAAAATTAGAAAAATAGAAACATTAAAAAAAAACTACAGCAGAATTCAGGCCCTTCGCCCTACCATCCGGGGCCAAACATCTCCTTATCTTAGAAATTGCCTTGGGTTACCCATAGTCCTCTATTCTTCTAAGCTCCATGTACCTATCCAAAAGTCTCTTAAAAGACCCTATCATATCCGCCTTCACCATGGCCGCCGGCAGCCCATTCCACACACTCACCACTCTCTGAGTAAAAAACTTACCCCTCACATCTCCCCAGCACCTTAAACCTGTGTCCTCTTGTGCTAGCCAGTTCAGCCCTGGGAAAACGCACCTGTCAGTCCACATGATCAATGCCTCTCATCATCTTATACACCTCTATCAGGTCACCTCTCATTCTCTGTCTCTCCAAGGAGAAAAGGTCGAGTTCACTCAATCTATTCTCAGAAGGCATGCTCCCCAATCCAGGCAACATCCTTGGAAATCTCCTCTGCACCCTTTCTATGGTTTCCACATCCTTCCTGTAGTGCGGCGACCAGAACTGAGCACAGTACTCCAAGTGGGGTCTGCAACATTGCCTCTCGGCTCTGAAACTCAATCCCATGACTGTTGAAGGCCAATGCACCGGATGCCTTTTTAACTACAGAGTCAACTTGAGTTGCAGCTTTGGGTGACTTATGGACTCAGACCCCAGGATCCCTCTGATCTTCCACACTGCCAAGAGTCTTACCATTAATACTATATTCTGCCGTCATACTTGACCTACCAAAATGAACCACCTCACACTTATCTGGGTTGAACTCCTTCTGCTATGATGGGAACTGAACCCGTAACTCTGTGACCCGGGTGTAATGGGATAGGACGGGGAATTACAAATGTATCTGGTGTAAATATGAAATAATGTGGGAAATGCGGCGGTGGGTCGGGCAGCGTTTGAGGGGCGATGAGCGGAGTCACCGGGACGCGTGGGAGACCCTCCACACGTCACCTGATCCCGTTTGTACGCAGAGCTGCAGCATTTTTACTGGTTTATTTCCGAGGCCCCGCCCACCGCCCTGATCACACCGCGCATGCTCAGTCCTGGAAGCGCAGCGTTGCATTTCGTTCTTTGTTGAAGCGGGTCGGTGATGAGATCGAGATCGGGATTGGGATCGGGAGGGGGGTCCTCGCCCCCAGTGGCAGTGAGCTGGGGATGGATTATTCTCTGCGGGGCGACACCATCAATTTCCCTTCTGTGAGTATTGAAGCCGGTCCTGAGAGGGGAGGTCTGATGTTAGGCCGTGTATCCTATTAACTTCCCCGAATTCAAACAAGAGAAAATCTGCAGATGCTGGAAACGCGAGCAACGCGCACAAAATGCTGGAGGGACTCAGCAGACCGGGCAGAATCCAGGAAAAGAGTACAGTCGACACTACCGGCCGAAACCCTTCGGCAGGACTGGAGAATAAAAGGTGGGGGTGGGGAGGGAGAGAGAAACACAGGGTGATCGGTGAAACCTGAAGGGGGAGGGGATGAACTTTCCCGAACTGGCGGCCTCGCCTCGCTTCCTTCACAGAATCTGCCGGGGTCGGTCCGGGTTGTGAGACCTTCACACCGAACCGTCTGAGATGAGCCGCCGCTCAGCCCCTGTTGTTCTGGTCCTATTAGCAGGATGAAGTAAAACATGTTTCTATCCTGTTACTGACAAAGAATTGTATAATTTGTGTTCCGTGTGTTATCTGACTGTACTTGCCTGTGATGCTGCCACAAGTCAGTGTTTCTCTGTACCTGTACCTTCCCGTACTTGTGCACTTGGCAATAAATTCAACAGGACCTGAGAAATCTCAGTGAGATTTGATTAGTGATGATCATCTTGGCAGCTCGGTAGGTCGAATGTATGAGATAGTACACGGTTAAATGCAAAACCCTGAACAGTGTCGATGATCAGAGGGATACGCTTCACTGAACTCAGAGACATTTCTTCAGCCAGAGAGTGGGTGAATTTGTGGAATTAGCAGAGGCAGCTGCGGAGGCCAGGTTGGGGGTATGTAAGACGGAGATTGATAGGTTGTTGATTGGTTACAGTGAGAAGGCCGGGGTGTGGGGCTGAGGAGGGATAAACGAGTCAGACATGATTTAATGCCGGGCAGACTCGAATGGCCAAACGGCCTAATCCTGTTCGTATGTCTTAAAGAATAGGTTTATTGTCGGGGAGACCCAACCACGGTCACGTGATCCCCTTCTGCGCTCTCATTTTGCCGCAGAGCGCAGCATTGCGGTTTTTTTGAGTCCCCCCGCCCCCCCCCCCCAGTCTGGTGACGTGAGAATCACATTGCGCATGCTCACAGTCTGTGGCATGGCAGTGATTTTTAGCCCGCTGAGTTCATTCACCATTTTGCGCCGCTACGGATTTGCAGCAGCGGCATATTTTCTCCTTTTGGGGAAATCGGATGTTGGCCAGTGAGTCCCGTTAACTTCCCGAACTGGTGGCTTTGCCTCGCTTCCTGGAAATCCTCCAAAGTTTGTTCACTTCAGATAAGCCTGGTGATAGGTGCTGAATGACTGTTGCATCTTCTGCCTAATTGGGGTGGGTGAAAAAGGAGAATGCCCCAGGTTGTGGGGATCTTTGATTTTACCGAGGGAGTGGGAAGTCCAGAAGGAGTTCATGTAGGGAAGACTGATTTCTGTGATGAGCTGATCTGTGTCCGTAACTCTGCAGTTCCTTGCAGTCACGGGTAAATCAGTGCCATACCAAGGCGTAAAGTATCCGGATTGGAAACTTTTTATGGTGCATTGATAAAATTTGGTGATTGACAACGCGAATATGACAAAGTTCTTACGGTTTGTTCTAGCTTTGTCAGTTTGGTATCTTTTATAAAGTAGTATTGTGGCGAGCATTTGGTCCATAATGACAGACGAGGGCGCTGCTTAATCTCAATAACGGTTTATTGTGTTAAACGCAAAACAGACTGGGCACCGTGACCCGGAGAGTGAACTCAACCAATCTCCAAAAGATGGGGGAGGTGACCATCACACACACCGATTACAATCAATCTGACCCACAAATAACACGAGCAAATTACTGTATAACCCAGGTTAAAATGTAACAATAAGTGAACTGGAAATTCCCACCATAATCTCGCAAAAGCATTTTAACACAAGAACAAAGAATTTCCAGCCTGTATCTTTCCTGCTCAATGATATATATCAACCATCTTGTTCAACCTCTGTCCAGTCTGTATCCCACCACCTCAATGATATATATCAACCATCTTGTTCAACCTCTGTCCGGTCTGTATCCCACTACCTCAATGATATATATCAACCATCTCATTCAGCCTCTGTCTAGCCTGTATCCCACCACCTCAATGATATATATCAACCATCTCGTTCAACCTCTGTCCAGCCTATATCCCACCACCTCAATGATACATATCAACCATCTTGTTCAAACTTTTTCCAGCCTGTATCTCTCCTGCTCAATTATATATATCAACCATCTTGTTCAACCTCTGTCCAGTCTGTATCCCACCACCTCAATGATATATATCAACCATCTTGTTCAACCTCTGTCCAGTCTGTATCCCAGTTCCTCAATGATATATATCAACCTCTGTCCATCCTGTACCCCACCAATGATCAAATATCAACAATATCTCTCCTCCATTGTCTTCATTGTGAAGTATTTTGCCTCACTCAGTTATTTCCATAATCGGTGTTTGTTACCTGGAACTACCAGAGGATTTAGTGAATGCAGCATGAGGAAGGATAAAGACAGCCATTACAATTTTAGTTTCAACATTACAAAATGACCATGACATTAATCTTTCTGATGACGAAATTTGCTGTGTTTAAAGTTGAATTTTAAAAATAGAGTTAAAATTTGAAGTTATTTTCTTTTTCAGTCATTTTTGGAGAGCCACTTTTTTCCATTGCCAGAGGAACAGATGTGCAGGGAGTGGTGCACATTTTTATTTCTCTCTGGTCACGATCCCTCAGTGAGGGACAGTGGCCTCGGGAGTAGATGTAACAGAATGATAGTGGGGTGGGGAGGATGTTGTGAGCATTGACTCTATCAACTGTATTAACCCTGTGTTGGAATGAAGAGAAAACTAATGAATGTGGGCATTACATTTCTGCGACTTTGTTCAAGCTGTCACAAACATCTTGTAATCAGTCAATAGTTGTGCATCATTTAAAGTAAAAAGAGAAAATATTGGAAAAACGTTCAGGCAGAATCAGTTCTGATACTGAGTCTTCCACAGTTTCTCTTTCCACAGATCCAATCTGATGTACCGAGTTTCCAGCATTTAATTTCAATTTGAAATGAAAACCCTGTTATTCCTGCCTACAGGAAATGTGATGGCCAATTGTGCTGAGCAAAATCTCATTTAACTATATGATAATGATAAAATGCTTTCAGTTTAGCTGCTGGAGACAATGTGAAACGTATCCCTGCCTGCTGCTGACCCACGCCCAGTTTTCCAGCCCAATATCTGGCCCAGCCAGAGGATTATCAGGTTCCTGTTCTGCCACAGGTTGATGTAGGAGTGTCAGCTTTTTGAACTCTGAATGGCCAACACATTGTAGCATTTTACCAGCAGCAAGGAGTCCTGGGAAAATTGGTGCTTGGCCTATTATCCTGGGATATAGACTCTGGGCATGTGGAACTGTCAGTATTTGGGATTTGACCAGGTCAGTACTTCTGTAGATGGGGCTGAATGTTCCTCCCCCCACAATGAATCAGAAGTCTAGGGTTGCTGGCCATTGGTTGTGGGGGAATCCCTGATGTGGGGATGATGTGTGAGGATTCTGGTGTCGGTAAGAGGCACGTTCAGCTGTGTGATCTTATCACAGATTTTGACCCTGGTGAAATGGACCTGGAGATCAAGCTGCTTGGGCTTATGAGGTGTTGAGAGAGTATTTCTGGTCTGGGGTCAGATGTTTGTTTCTGGAGATCCTTTGAAAGCAATGACTGCTAATCTGAGGAGAAAATGAGATCCCATTCCATCCCTCACAGGGAGAAGCTGTGATGAAGTGTTTTCAGCAGTAGAATTAGACCCAGGGGTTCACTGTTCAAACCGTGTTTGTAAATTTCCCCTCACTGTCACCTGTTTGTTAGTAAATGGTCCTGGACCTGTGCTCAGTGCAGTTCCGAGGGACGGTGAGAGTGGTGCTTGTTTAAGGAAACATACTGAATGCTGGAAAAACTTGGATACACTGGAGTGGAGAGGATGTTTCCATTAGACGGAGAGTCACGGATCTGAGAGCACAATCTCAGAATTAAAAAAAGTTTACCTTTAAAATTGAGATGAGGAGAATATCTTGAGAAAAGAGTGGCTGATCTGTGAAATTTGTTGCCAGAGAGTGTGGTTGAGGCTGCCATTTGGGTATATTTATGGCAGAGATTAATATATTTGTGTTTGCTGATTAGCTTCAGGGTTACAGGAGAAATATGGTGTTAGAATAAAACTCAGCCATGGTTGAATGGTGGATCAGACTCGATGGATCGAATCACCTAATTCTGTTCCTGTGTCTCATGTCTTACCATGACTGAATGATGACTCCTTCGTATCTTATACCTGGTTTTGTAACGTGTGAGGGATAATTACAGGTTTGTTCACTGTGTGCCTTATATTTGTCTTCAACGTTTGAATTTAAGTGTTTTGTTTTTTGGAACATTGAGCAGAAATGTTCTCCTTTGTATTGTTAACTTGCTTCATTATCTCTCTGATTAGGTGAGAGATTTATTGGAAGAAAAGCCCACAACTGGAAGCAAACCACAACTGAAGATGAGGGAAACAGCTGCAAGTGAACCAGCCCGAGGACTGAGAGCACCAACTGGAGAGAACCCTTCTGACTCAGGGTTTCCATTGATTCAGTCAGGAGAAAGTTTGGTGAGTCTCATTTACTCAAACATTGGTCCTTTAGACATTACATACCTGCACAAAGAACGGTAGGAAATAGTTGGAGTGAGACTGAATCTGCCCAGAAGAACCAGTTATGCCTCTGTCAGACCCAGTTGCAATCACTCCAGGTCTGGTGATGTGCTGTCAGTATCCCAGCTCTTTAAAGTCACTCACATTCCCTCAGTATTTGCTCTTTTTAAGGTCTTGCATCTTGTGAAATAGGTTTTGGTCACTTCTGAGTGGGGAGATGGAAACAGGGGAGAGTTTACACATAATATCTTTCAAAAAAAAGTAACTGTTTGAACTTGCTACAAATTTGCTGGCCTTTTCTCCTTGGAGCAATGGAGGATGAGAGGTGACCTGATAGAGGTGTATAAGATGATGAGAGACATTGATCGTGTGGATAGTCAGAGGTGTTTTCCCAGGGCTGAAATGACTGACATGAGGGGGCATAGTTTTAAGGTACTTGGAAGTACATAGAGGGGGGATGTCAGGGGAGTTTTTCCCACACAGAGTAGTGAGTGTGGAAAGCATTGCTGGTGACGATGGTGGACGTGGACACAATAGGGTATTTTAAGAGACTCTTAGATGGGTACATAGAGCTTAGAAAATTAGTTTTATGCAATTGGGTAATTCTAGACAGTTTCTAGAGTAGGTTACAAGGTTGGCAGAACATTGTGGGCTGAATGGCCTGTAATGGGCTGTAGATTTAAATGTTCCATATTGATATAGATTATATATGTTATATATTCAGTCATGTTATATGTTGATAGATATTGATGATTGTTGCAGTGGATGTTGTGCATTTGGATTTTCAGAAGGCCTTTGACAAGGTGCTGCACATGAGGCTGCTAAACAAGATAAAGGGATCCCATTCTGGTTGGCTGCCGGTTACCAGTGGTGTTACACAGGGGTCCGGGTTGGGGCGCTTCTTTTTACGTTGTATATCAATGATTTGGATTATGGAATAAATGGCTTTGTGGCCAAATTTGCTGATGATACAAAGATAGGTGGAGTGGCCGGTAGTGCTGAGGAAACAGAGAGTCTGCAGAGAGACTTGGATAGATTGGGGGAATGGGCAAAGAAGTGGCAAATGAATTACAATGTCGGAAAGTGTACGGTCATGCACTTTGGTAGAAGAAATAAACGGGCAGACTATTATTTAAATGGGGAGAGAATTCAAAGTTGACTCGATGGTGAAGATGGCGAATGCAATGTTGGAATACATTTCCAGAGGAACAGAGTTTAGGAGCAGGTCTGTGATGTTGAGCTCTATAAGGCAATGGTAAGACCTCACTAGGAATACTGTGTGCAGTTTTGGGCTCCTTATTTCAGAAAGGATGTGCTGACGTTGGAGAGGGTTCAGAGAAGATTCACTAGAATGATTCCGGGAATGAGAGGGTTCACATATGAGGAAAGTTTGACTGCTCTTGGACTGTACTCCTTGGAGTTTAGAAGACTGAGGGGGACCTCATAGAAACATTTGGAATGTTGAAAGACATGGACAGAGTGGATGTGGCAAAGTTGTTTCCCATGGTGGGGGAATCTAGTACGAGAGGGCATGACTTAAGGGTTGAAGGACGCCCATTCAGAACAGAGATGCGAAGAAATTTTTTAAGCCAGAGGGTGATGAATCTGTGGAATTTGTTGCCAGGGGTAGCAGTGGAGGCCAAGTCATTGGGTGTATTTAAGGCAGAGATTGATAGATATCTGAGTATTCAGGGCATCAAATGTTACGGTGAGAAGGCGGAGTAATGGGACTAAAGGAGAGATTGGATCAACTCATATAAAATGGCGGAGCAGACTCGATGGGCCGAATGGCCGATTTCTGCTCCTTTGTCTTATGGTCTTATGGATATATATGACAAGTAACAATAACAATAGGTGTAACCATTGTTACACCTAGTCCAATAGTCCACCGTCCAATAAACAGCCTCTCACCATCACCTCTGAAATACAATGTTAACAGGAAGATTAATCAGTAATTAAGGTGAAAAGAGAATTTTTGCTTCCTGAAAGGTCATGTATCCTGTCTGATTCAATGGACCAACTCCTCCCTTGTTTACAACTTAATTTATCCTGGGACCCATCCTCCCAAATCATGCTGCGTCTGATAACCCACATCCCCAGCCTCCCTCCACCTCGCCAATGGCTCCACAGCCTTTCCACTATTTACCCCACACCTGCACATGTAGACTGATCCACATCACCCACATCCTCCCTCCCAGCTTGGGGAACCACAACTAATTGACCCCACAATCTCGGCTCGGGCACAAAACTAAACCCAGAGCTGCAAGACCAGACAGCCTGGGCTCTCCAGCTGTCCGGCTCAGTCCCAGCCTTTTTCCACTACAACTAAAGCTTGATTTACACAACCTAGGATCATCCCCTCCCTCACCCCCGCCTGAACATGAGAACCACTGGATGAAACCTGTTGTTTACTTCATTGTTCCCCTGAAATCATTAAAAACGTCTATTGAACAGCTTTTGAAAACAAGCTGTCACCCACATGTGATGTCACTCTGCGCCCCCCCATGCCTGATGACACGTATGGGATCCCCACAGCGGGATCTAACATCACCCTGTACCCCCTCATGCCTGATGACACGTATGGGATTCCCCACAGCGGGATCTGACATCACTCTGTATCCCCTCATGCCTGATGACATGTGTGCATTCCCCATACTGGGATCTGACTGTGTGCAGTTCCTTATGTCACACTGGCGCTGAGACGGTTGAACTTTACTGGCTAAGGTAACAATTACCTGACCCACCCACACCACCCCACAGTCAACAGAGCAGTCACACTCTTCCCATTGGTGAGAACCGATGTCAGTCACTGGTACACCCAATAGCAGAGATGGGCCAGCGGAGAGGGCATTAGCCCTGCTCCCGCTCCGAACTCCCTGTCAAAGTGGAACAAATCTCAAAGTAATTGTCCCGTGTTTTGAATTATTTGCATTTCCCTCCGAGGGAAGTTGGGGGCATTTGTGAAGTGTCTGCTGTGGCCAGTGTCTGATGTATCACTGAGAGGTAGGAGGAGACCACTTGGCCCATCAGTTCTTCGGGTGGGGTGGATCCCAGCAGAAGGAGGAGGGAGGGGGTATTAACAGAGGATAAATATGGTGTATGGGGTTGGATAGGATAGGGTCTGAGAGGATGTTTGTCCCGGTGGAGGATCAAGGAGCAAGATGGGGAAAGGAGTCCATTGACAGTGGGGAGGGGACAGGAGGGACTCATCTATAGAAATGTCTGAGCCTACGGTGATAGCAAGCAGAGATATTCACCACTTTTGGGGGCAAACACTGGTAGACTGTATTTTCATATTGTCAGTGACACAATTATATAATTACTGTTCTGTGTGTTATCTGAATGTACTTGCCTGTGATGCTGCCACAAGTCAGTGTTTCTCTGCACCTGTACCTTCCCGTACTTGCTCACTTGGCAATAAATTCAACAGGACCTGAGAAATCTCAGTGAGATTTGATTAGTAACGATCATCTTGGCACTTCAGTAGGTAAAATGTAAAGAACATAGAAACCTACAGTACATTACAGGCCCCTCAAGCCCACAATGTTGTGCCAACCATGTAACCTACTCTAGAAATTGTCTAGGATTTCCTTGCAGCATAGCCCATTATTTTTATAAGCTCCATGTACCAATCTAAGAGTCTCTTAAAAGACCCCATTGTATCTGCCTCTAACACTGTCACTGCCAATGCATTCCACCCACCTACCACTCTCTGTGTGAAAAACTTACCCCTGACATCCCCCTTGTACCTACTTCCAAGCACCTTAATACTATGCTGGTCAGTTCAATCCTGAGAAAAAGCCTCTGCCTCTCATCTTGCACACCTCTGTCAGGTCACCTCTCATCCTCCATCACTTCAAGGAGAAAAGGCCAAGTTTACTCAACCTATTCTCATCAGGCATGCTCCCCAATCCAGGCAACATCCTTGTAAATCTCCTCTGTGCTCTCTCTATAGCATCCATATAGTTTCCTGTAGTGAGGTGGCCAGAACTGAACACTGTACTCCCAAGTGGGGTCTAATCAAGGTCTTGTATAGCTGTAACATTACCTCATGCTCTTGAACTCAATTCCATGGTTGATGAATGCCAACACACCATATGCTTTCTTAACAACACTGTCAATGTGGGCAGCAGCTTTGAGTGTTCTATCGACACAGAACCCAAGATCTCACTGATCCAACACATTGCTAAGAGTCTTCCCATTAATATTATACTGTCTTCAAATTTGACCTACTGAAATGAAACATTTCACACTTATCAGTATTGAATTCCATCTGCCATTTCTCTGCCCAGTTCAGCACGCTATCGATGTTGCACTGTAACATCTGACAACCCTGCAGACGATCCACAACACTCCCAACTTTTGTGTCATCAGCAAACTTACTAAACGGTCCTTCAACTTCTTCATCCAAGTCATATGTAAAAATCACAAAGAGAAGGGGTCCCAGAACAGATCCCAATGGGACACTATTAGTCACCATCATCCCTGCAGAATACGAACTATCTACAACCGACCCTTGCCTTCTGTGGGTATGCCAGTTCTGGATCCACAAAGCAATGTCTCCTTGGATCCCATACCTCATTATTTTCTGAATGAGCTTTCCATGGGGAACCTTAGCTAACCTCTTACTGAAATCCATATACAGTACTTCCACTGCTCTACCCTCATCAATGTGTTTTGTTACATCCTCAAAGAATTCAGTCAGGTTCATAAAGCATGACCTGCCCTCGGCAAAGCCATGCTGACTATCCCTAATCAGACTATGTCTCTCCAAATGCTCATAAACCCTGCCTCTCAGGATCTTCTCCAAAACATGCCCACTGTTTTGTAACTCACAGTAAGACTCACTGTTCTATAATTTCCTGCGTCATTCAATGTCTGTAGTGAGATGCTGAAGATGTTCTATAGGTCAGTTGTGGAGAGCGCCCTCTTCTTTGTGGTGGCGTGTTGGGGAGGAAGCATTAAGAAGAGGGACGCCTCACGTCTTAATAAGCTGGTAAGGAAGGCGGGCTCTGTCGTGGGCAAAGTACAGGAGAGTTTAACATCGGTAGCTGAGCGAAGGGCGCTGAGTAGGCTACGGTCAATTATGGATAACTCTGAACATCCTCTACATAGCACCATCCAGAGACAGAGAAGCAGTTTCAGCGACAGGTTACTATCGATGCAATGCTCCTCAGACAGGATGAAGAGGTCAATACTCCCCAATGCCATTAGGCTTTACAATTCTACCGCCAGGACTTAAGAACTTTTTAAAGCTATTATTAATGCTTTTTGAGATGGTGATTTAGATGCATATCATATTTTTTTTACTGAGTTAAGTATTGTATGTAATTAGTTTTGCTACAACAAGTGTATGGGACATTGGAAAAAAGTTGAATTTCCCCATGGGGATGAATAAAGTATCTATCTATCTATCTATCTATCTATCTGTTATCTTCCTTTCTTGAACAAGGGAACAATGTTTGCAACCTTCCAATCCTGTGGTACTTTTCCTGTCCCTATTGATGATTCAAAGATCATCGCCAGAGGCTCAGCAATCTCCATCCTCACTTCCCGCAGTAGCCTGGGGTATACCTCATCCAGTCCTGGCAAATTATCGAACTTAATGACGTTCAAAAGCTTCAGCACATCCTCTTTCTTAAAGTCTACGCACTCAAGTGTTTCAGTCCACTGTAAGTCATTCCCAAAACTTCCAAGGTCCTTTTCACTTGTGAATACTGAAGCAATGTATTCATTATGTACATCAGAATATTTTAAATGATCAGCTGATTGAGAAACATCTGTTGAGAATGTAGTGGTGAATTCTAACCAAACCAAGTTGCCATTACTGACGACCCCACAGGTTTGTTATATTTGCATGGCGTCCCCTCAGCTCCCGTGATGATTGTTACAAATGTCAGTGATATGTATTCGATCCGTTATTAGCAATCAGCAAATGTACAATCTTGAAGCGATGAATCGGAAGTGTAGCCAAGTGCAGGTTCAGCATATTTGAGAGGATAATAACAAAAGATATGATATCCGTCAGTCCCGAGCAGTGTACCGCACGGAACAAAGCACAAATATGTAACTGATTCCCTTCGCGTTTACCACACCCCGACTGATGCGAAAAGTTACCATAAAAAAACATCATAAATACACAATGCAGAAAACAATGCAGATAGAGAACAGATACATGGCTCCTACACACAGGCTCATCTCCGATACAGGGTCTTCCACCTGAAATATTAACATCTGTCTGTCTTGTTGAATAATTCCAGCATTTTGATTTATTTATGTCAAAGCTTCTTTTCCCAGCTTGCTGTTTTCGATGTATGGCGGGTCTACATTGTACTTAACAAGTTGCCATGTAACTATCTGATAATAGCCAAGTGATAAGTTCAAAGAAATCTTGACCGAGTTTAGGTGATAATAATGGTCCTAAAGTCCTGCTGGAAAAAATGTCATGGTTCAGTACAAGATGTCATGATGTTATGTGTGATATTGCATTGTTCGGGATGTCAGAGTGATTCTATGTAGACTCAAACCATATATTGCCAGAAGCGTCAATCCCAGATGATGTTAATCTGAAAGGAGACGGTAAGAATCAGGTGTGACTGAGAGATATGTATAATTCATTGACGAGAGGAATAGATGTCCCATTGGTCAGCAGAAATGTTTCACCCCACACTGCTGTAACACTTGTCCATGACTCACCATAGCACCACTAGTGGTAGGAGGACCAAAGCAGTGGGCGCTGTCTGCTCGACCTGCCTTGCTATTCCATTGACACATCACTCCCAGTCCAGGGCACAAGATTGGTTCCAAAAAGGGAATTGGATGCAATATAGCAAGTAGATACCCTGGAGAATCCTGGCCCAATCTACGATCAATGGAGAGAGTGGAAATGGACATTGTGGAACTGTGGGTGGATGGGCACAGGTGGACCAGACCATGTCACGTCTTCAGTGGATAGGCCCAAGATGTTTGGAAGTGCTTGCCTCAGTTTAAAAACAAAACAGTGTTCTCCTTTAAACTCCAGTGATTGTTTGATCCTCCTGTTATTTTTTTTTTGTTACAGAGCAGCAAAAACTGATCACATCTGTCCTCAAAATGGGTCAAGGATCGAGCAGTGGAGAAGCTCCAGTGGCGTCAGCATCGGGAAAGGACACAGGTACTTTGGCGAATTATTTTAATTTATAAATACTCTACTGATTCTGTTTTTGGGTTTAATTCAACGTCGGCAATTAACAAAATGTTTGTGCGAACTGAGCATCCCTGGGGGAAACTCGAGGAAGGAGTACAGTTACCATCTGCTCCTGCTCCTCTAACAGATTGTGATGCGCATTAAAGTAGCGAGTTACTCCAGAAGACAAGACATACTGCAGATGCTGAAAGTTTTGGGCAACACAAAGACACACAAAAGATTTGCAGAACTCAGCAGGGTCAGGCAGCAACCATGGAGAGGAATAAACATTTAACGTTTTGGATCAGGACCACAAGGAATAGAAAGTAATCTGACAATATCTAGAATTTCTGTCCCCTCATTTCCAGTCCGATGAAGGTCCTTGGCCCGAAACATTGATTGTTTATTCTCCTCTGTAGACACTGCCTGACATGCTGAGTACCTGCTGCATTTTGTGAGATATTCCAGAGATTTGCTGAGGAAGGGGTTGACCAGGTAGGCAGACAGTAACCCGAGCAAAGCGGTGGTGATGGGCAGTACCAGGAGAGTGATGGTGATGGGTTACTATATTCTCAGCAATAAGCAGTGTCCTTTCAAAACAGGGATGTATATTCCTGGGGACACGAAAGAGTAGACTTCAACAGATGGAACTATACCACCTCCTACACCCTGGCGACCCCTACCCCCGGGCCAAACCTGTTCTTCCCCCCCCACCAGGCCCATGTATATATTTCGGACTGTGTTTTGTTGTGATCTTTAGGTTCCAGAGAGAAAGTTACTACCCAGTATGGTGTTGTAATTTCTTTAATGCTCCTAATTTTCCTTCACAGGTCCAAGCTCAGTGATCACCGAGCTCCTGGCGAGCTGGGACGATTTCCAGCTGCTGCAGTTGACGGATTTCTACCGGGACAGGCTGGAACAGGCGATGGAAGGAGGGGTGCACGGAGTGAGCCTGGCGTTAACGGCCGAGAATCAGTTCAGCGGAGAGGAACATCGGGTGAGTGGGAGGGAGAATGGTTTTAAATTTTCACACATCACAGGACTGATGGGTGTCGGGACTCTTACTCATCGGATAATAAAGCATAAAAACAAATCAGAAATAAATATATATAATTCTTAAAACTGTGAATCTGAAGGAATGGTTGAAAGAGGTGTAAATACCCATGCTGGCAGCTCAATGTTCAGAGCAAGGGGAGTAGGCAACAGTTCTATGAGGTTGTAATAAAGACGTTTAAATGGAAATATGACAGGAATTTTTATTTCAGGAAGACTGTACATTATGACGGCAGGATTCAGTGAGAACCGGGGCATTATGTCTGGATGCCACAGGAGCTCGAGTGTGTTGTGTTCTGGGTGGAGATGAGTCTGTTACAATCTGTAACTGCAAACAGTGCGGATCGGGGAATTCTGCCATGTTGTAATGTGTAATCACTGAATAAACCTCCACTGGAAAAGGCAAAGGAAAGGCATCAGGTGTCAGCCGGTAATCCGCTGTCATGTTGGACACTGGCGGACTGAGGAGATGAATCACATCACCTTTTCTGCAACTTCTCCAAGACAGTTCATTGTTATAAAAGCCCGCCTGAATTCTTTCTTCATCTGTGATCAATATTTTCTGATTTCTGTTTTACACTGTCAAATCCAGTGAGGAATTATTTATGGATTTGGAGCCACATCAATGAAGCGGTCACAGACCAGCCAGGATATAATTGACTGGTGGACCAGGTTCACGGTGAATGTCCCTCCGTGTGCTCTGCACTCAGAATGTACAGTCCATGTCCAGACAGGATCAGCACCCGTCCGGGTGACTGCTCAGTGTGATCCCGTTACAGAGCACATCATTTACTTCTCATTCTCTGTGTGGATCTGTCAGTCCCCAATATGTTCACTGTTACTCTTCACAGAAAATCTCTGATCTCGCTGATAAGGGAGAGCGGGCGGACAGTTCTAAACTCCTCCTGAGCCTGGTGATGGAGAAAGGCTCCCGCGCCCAGAGGGTGATGTGGGAAACCTTTGTGAAAATGCGGATTGGTGTCCCAAAGTTGGACAAAATACTGAAAGAAATACAGGAACATGGTGAGAGAGTATCAGAGATTAATTTAATTTTAGAATCAAACATTACGTACTTATAATTAAACACATTTCAATTCCTCAAATTGTTTAAATCTGAACAGGTTGTGTTCTGGTTCATCGACTCGTACCGGAGATTCCCAGGGAACTGAAAGGTAAGTGAAGAAACCGCTGTTTCCATCAAAGGTTGATGTTGTGTAGGACCATGTTGCTGTTGAGTCACGGGGATTTGATCAGGTAAATGTTCCACCGTGACACAGCGCACAGTGAGACACATGGAAACATGTTTGCTGGAGGGAGAGTTTTCACAGGACATTTTGAGGAACCACGCAGAGAGTTGGTGAGTTTGCTGAAAGGGATCACAGCTCTCTGGGTCCCGCAACTACAGATCCCTCCACCGGGGTTAGATTGGAGAAGGGGGTAATCTGAGGAGCGAAACTATTAGAAATTTCTTACTCCAAAACATGAAATCCTTTCCCTACAACCACCCAACCTCTGGTACGGCCCTCATCATAAATCACTTTTCTAAATTCCCTCAGATCCTACAAGTCATCATTTTTAGGACTGGGAGTCCATTGAAGTTCTCACCACAGAATAACAATGATAATTTAATGAGAAAAGCAGGTAACACCCCAACTCGTCTGTTCAACCCCAAAGCAGCATATGAAACCAACTATATTCACATCTGCACCCGCTTACTGCAAACACTGCTAAATTACTATTTCCCACTCAATAATCCTGGGATTTCCATTAGGAGACAGTGTTAGTGAGGGTGTGATGGGGGACAAAATCCTCAGCTCAGTCCACAGAAGCTGAAATTGATGTGATGTGTGATGGACACTGTGGAAGGGGGAGAGATGGGAATTAGGACAGAGAAACCGAGGGTTGTGAGATTGTGGCAAGAAAGTTTGAAAGGACTGAAAATATCTATAAATAATATTGTAATTAATTAAATTGTGACCGTCTGGATAAGAAACTCACTACATCCGTAAGCACATCATGTCCGTGAAAATGGAGCCTGGGTCAGTCCATGGACTCAAGATTGTGAGGCTTCATAATCACAGACAGAGTTGGATCAGTCAACTCCACATTTAACAGAGGAGAGAGCGTAGGAAAAACAGATATGGTAAAAATTTATTAATTCCACAGTAGCCCATGTTCTAACTGAATACTCGAAACCCTTGAACAGAAATTTAAAGAAACCCTCATTCAGCCTGTCTCATTTCCAAGACAAAATTCCAAAGATGTTAATTTTCAAATGGTACCAGATGAAGTTTTCAAACTGCTCACATTTCTGTCACCTCTTAATGCTTTGCAAGTCCATATTGAAACAATAAAATCCCTCTGTTTCCCTGCACTAAGGATTTGGTAATTCTCAAACTTGTTCTTCACTGTACTTCATGCTGTTTGCCAAGAGTCCAGTCACGGCAGTGAAATTCCCACACATATTTCTGAATACAGAACAGACTCACTCCTTCATTATTGAAGAACATTATTTCTACCACAGTCACATTCCTTAAAGTAAACATTTCAACAATCAATGTTTTCCTACACTCCCTGCTACACCCGAATACGAAGATTAGAAAGCCCACACACTCCCAGAAAGGGTCCTGAAACATTGTGAGACCACGCACAACTCTGACAGGGTCCTGACACACTGTGAGACCCCACACACCCCTGACAGGGTCCTGACATTTGTGAGACCCGACACACCCCTGACAGGATCCTGACACACTGAGATCCCACACATCACTGACAGGGTTTGCCACACTGTGAGACCCCACACACCCCTGACAGGGTCCTGACACACTGTGAGACACCACACACCCCTGACAGGGTCCTGACACACTGTGAGACCCCACACAACCCCGACAGGGTCCTGACACACCGTGAGACCCCACACACCCCTGACAGGGTCCTGACACACTGTGAGACCCCACACACCTCTGGCAGGTTCCCGACAGTCTGTGAGACGCCTCACACACCTGGCAGGATCCCGACAGACTGTGAGACGTCTCACACCCCTGACAGGGTCCTGACATACTGTGAGATCCCACATCCCCCTGACAGTGTCCTGACAAACTGTGAGAACCCACACCACCCTGACAGGTCCTGATACACTGTGAGATCCCACATCCCTCTGACAGGGTCCTGACATACTGTGAGACCCCACACACTGCTGACAGGGTCGTGACACACTGTGAGACCCCACACACCGCTGACAGGGTCCTGACACTCTGTGAGACCCCACACACTGCTGACAGGGTCGTGACACTCTGTGAGACCCCACACACCGCTGACAGGTTCCTGACACCCTGTGAGATACAACATAACCCCGACAGGGTCCTGACACACTGTGAGACCCCACACACCACTGACAGGGTCCTGACACACTGTGAAACCCCACACAACCCCAACAGGGTCCTGACACACTGTGAGACCCCACACACCCCTGACAGGGTCCTGATTCTGTGAGTCCCCACACACCCCTGGCAGGATCCCGAGAGACTGTGAGATGCCACACACCCCTGACAGGGTCCTGACATACTGTGAGATCCCACATCCCCCTGACAGTGTCCTGACAAACTGTGAGAACCCACACCACCCTGACAGGTCCTGATACACTGTGAGATCCCACATCCCTCTGACAGGGTCCTGATACACTGTGAGATCCCACATCCCTCTGACAGGGTCCTGACATACTGTGAGACCCCACACACTGCTGACAGGGTCGTGACACACTGTGAGACCCCACACACCGCTGACAGGGTCCTGACACTCTGTGAGACCCCACTGACAGGGTCCTGACACACTGTGAGACCCCACACACTGCTGACAGGGTCGTGACACTCTGTGAGACCCCACACACCGCTGACAGGTTCCTGACACCCTGTGAGATACAACATAACCCTGACAGGGTCCTGACACACTGTGAGACCCCACACACCACTGACAGGGTCCTGACACACTGTGAAACCCCACACAACCCCGACAGGGTCTCAATACTCTGTGAGACCCCACACAACCCCAACAGGGTCCTGACACACTGTGAGACCCCACACACCCCTGACAGGGTCCTGACATACTGTGAGACCCCACACATCCCTGACAGGGTACTGACACACTGTGAGTCACCATACACCACTGGCAGGGTTGTGACACACTGTGAGACCCCACACTCCCCTGATAGGTTCCTGACACACTGTGAGACCCCACACACCCCTGACAGGGTTCTGACACCCTGTGAGACCCCACACACCCCTGACAGGGTCCTGACACACTGTGAAAACCCCACACAACCCCTACAGGGTCCTGACACACTGTGAGACCCCACACATCCCTGACAGGGTCTTGATACTCTGTGAGACCCCACACACCCCTGACAGGGTCCTGACACACTGTGAGACCCCACACACCCCTGACAGGTTCCTGACACACTGTGAGTCCCCACACACCCCTGGCAGGTTCCCGACAGACTGTGAGATGCCACACACCCCTGACAGGGTTCTGACACACTGTGAGACCCACACACCCCTGACAGGGTTCTGACACACTGTGAGACCCCACACACCGCTGACAGGTTCCTGACATACTGTGAGACCCCACACACCCCTGACAGAGTCCTGACACCCTGTGAGACCCCACACACCCCTGACAGGGTCCTGACACCCTGTGAGACCCCACACACCCCTGACAGGGTCCTGACACCCTGTGAGACCCCACACACCCCTGACAGGTTCCTGACACACTGTGAGACCCCACACACCCCTGACAGGGTCCTGACACCCTGTGAGACCACACACACCTCTGACAGTGTCCTGACACATTGTGAGACCCCACACAGCCCCGACAGGGTCCTGACACTGATACCCCACACACCCCTGACAGGGTTCAAAGACACTTTGAGATGCCACACACCCCAACCAGCCACCCACCGTGCACGTGCTGATGTGCAAAGTTACTTATTTGTATTTTGAATCAGTGATGGTAGGAGGGGAGGGGGAGATGTGATTCCCCGACCTGTTCCTTTGACAGAATGTCTTCTACCCTCTTCTCCATCTCGATACGCCGTATCAACACTGGGGATTAAAAGTTTCTTCCACAGGAAAAAAATCACAGCTGTGACAGTAGTGGGAGTTCGTCCAGTACAGGACAGTTGGGGGTCAGTAAACTACCAGGGAAATACTCACCTTCACAGCACAGTTAATGTGGAAATGTGATGATCTGGTTTTTGTCCAGCCAGGGTTCTGTTAATGCAATTTACTTTACTGTATGAAAATCCATTGATGAATCCAATTAATGCAGTAGCTTTGAGTTAACTCGTGTGTGCTTAAATATTGATTTCTGAGGTGAGGCATCTAACAGTTTGTCCACTGTCTGTTCCCATGGAAGATGTTCAACAGAAACACAAGGAGACTCTGCGGGCACAAACTGAAACACTGAGAGTGAACACGATCCTGATGAGGGAGAAGGTGAAGGTTTTCCAGCTAGTTGATCGATACGCTGAGCTCACGGTCATTTCTACTGTTCGAGATCGGAGACTGGTGGAACATGAGCTGCTGGCAAGAGGCAGAGACCACGAGGAGTGGAGAGAAAAAAATCTTCATGTACTCCTGGAAAAACTCCGGACGGATCAGGTGTTCCAGAGCAGCTTTTCGCGAAGTAAGTCCGAATCTGGGAGTTCTGCAGCAGTGGCCGGAGTCCCGGGGATCGGGAAAACAACAATGGTACAAAAGATTGTTTATGACTGGGCCATGGGGAAAATATACCAACAATTCCAGTTTGTCTTCAGTTTCAAATTCTGGGATTTAAACTCCATTAACTGCAGAATAAATCTGAAGGAACTGATTCTGGATCAGTATCCTTACTTTGGGAATATCCTGAGAGAGGTCTGGAAGAATCCAAAGGGATTGCTGTTTATATTTGATGGTTTGGATGAATTCAATGACACAATTGATTTTGCTGACAGTCGGAGAGACACAGAACCTCAGTCCACATGCACAGATCCTGGATTCAAGTGCAAGGTGTCGGACATTGTGTACAGTTTAATCCAGCACAAGCTGCTCCCAGGGTGTTCAGTGCTGGTGACCACCCGGCCCACTGCATTACATTTATTGGAAAAGGCAGAGATCAGTGTCTGGGCTGAAATCCTGGGATTTGTTGGTGAAGAACGGAAGGAATATTTCATGAGGTATTTTGAAGATCAGACGGTGGCGGAAGCTGTTTTCAAACATGTGAAGGAGAATGAGATCCTGTACACCATGAGCTACAACCCCTCCTACTGCTGGATCCTCGCTCTGGCACTGGGCCCCTTCTTCACACAGAAAGTCAGGGACCCGCAGCGAGTTCCCAAGACCATCACTCAACTGTACTCCAACTATATTTACAACATCCTGAAAAACCACGGCCGTGAGATTGAGAACCTCCATGATGTGTTACTCAGGGTTGGTCAGATGGCCTTCAGAGGAGTGTCCGAGAAGAAGATTGTGTTTACAGATGGAGATTTGATCAAGTTCAATCTGCAGCCTTCCCAGTTCCTGTCCGGTTTCCTGATGGAGCTTTTGGAGAGAGAGGATTCTGCCCGGAGCGTGGTGTACACATTCCCACACCTCACCATCCAAGAGTTTGTAGCTGCAGTCGCACAATTCCTGATCCCAGATGGCAGAGATATTAGGAAACTCCTCACTGAAGCCCACTGCGTGAAGGATGGGCGATTTGAGGTATTTCTCCGTTTTGTTGCTGGTCTCTCCAACCCATTGACAGCTCGGGGCCTGGAGGAGTTTCTGGGTCGATTTCCTCATCAAACAACCTGCCGGGTGATTGACTGGGTGAAGGAGGAGGTTAAACGCCAGAGTGGAAACACGAGGAGTGAAGCTGGTAAAAGGAGCCTCCTGAACACATTGCACTACCTGTTTGAGTCTCAGAATCGTGGACTGGCTCAGGCCGCACTGGGATCTGTGGAAACACTTTCATTCAGTGGAATGACACTGACCCCGATTGACTGCGCGGTCCTGTCTCATGTCATCGGACTCTGTGATACAATAAAACACCTCGACCTGGTGAACTGCCACATTCAGTGTGAAGGAATCCAGCGGCTGGGACCCGGGCTGCACAAGTGCCAGGAGTTGAGGTAACTTGATTTATCTTTCACTCTGAACTGTGGAACTGTTTGTTCCCTTGTGTTGCTTCAATGTAAAGGAATTTGGCTAAAACTCTAGTAAATCAGATTGTGAAGAATTGTGACAAATGTCCAGGGGATCGGTCAGTAATTCCCCAAGGACAGGAGGGTTCTTTGGTTCCTTGTGAAGGGATGTTGGAGACTTCATCAGATCAGTGAACAACGGCCATTGGTTTAATGGTAGTAAATCACAGGAATGGCCGTGTTTCTCGCTGCCTGTGACACATCCATTGACAATGTTCCTTCTCACTGTTACTGACACCTAGACCGACACTGACTGCAGCAGGTGGGTCAGAGATTCACACCCTCCTCCCGGTGAGGGACAAGAGACCGTCAGCAGACTTTCCCAGTGAGAAGGAATGAAATACCATTGTGAGATTGTCCTCCCCTGCCCTTCCCTGTGTGTGACTATCACCATCAGTCCACCTGTGTGACTGTGCTCACTACCAAATACTCAGACACCATGGGTGCATCTCCTCCCCCGATTGTGGGCCTCAGTTCAGACCCACCCCTCCCTTACAATCTATTTCTGTATCATCTCATTTTATTGGATTATCTTTTCCCATCAGTATACTGCTGTGGGAACTGACATCCCCATCCCCCTTCCTCCTGAGGGATCTCTCTTCCCCATCCCCTTCCTCCTGCAGATTCTGCCTTCCTGTCTCTTTTCCTCAGGTGGGGTCTCTTCCACCATCACCCATCGACACATTCCCACTCACAAATCTTCCTCACTGTGGGACTTTCTCCCATCCTTCATCCATTACCCTCCCGACCTTCTCACATCAGGAACACTTTTATAACCATCGGGGAATCAGACAGAATATGTGGAGTTTACAGGGTCACACGGACAGACTAAAGTACTGACATTCGGTGAATACGCTGGAGCTGGTCAGTGAGAGACATTGACAGTGATGGGAACTCCGATCAGTGATTTACTGGAGGGTTTAATGTTTCCTGAAATATACAAGTGAGAGAAATGTCCTCAGACCCATGGTTTGAATCACATTGTTCATCAATCTGTCTGTTTGTGTTTAGACTGAATGATAATGACCTGGGAGATTCAGGAGTGAAACTGGTGTCTGCGGCTCTGAAGAACCCGGAGTGTAAAATACAGACACTGGTGTAAGTACCAGACTGTGGGAGATTGTGTTTACAGTCACTGGGTGTCTGAACGTTAATATGATCTGTAGAAACAAAGAAACAGAAAATATACAGCACAATACAGGCCTTCCAGCCCACAAACCTGTGCTGAACATGTCCCTACCTTAGAACTACCTAGGCTTTACCCATAGCCCTCTATTTTTCTGAGCTCCTTTAGCCATCCAGGAGTCTCTTAAAGACCCTCCCATTTCCACCTCCACCACAGCTGCCGACAGCCCATTCCACGCACTCACAACTCTCTGTGTAAAAACTTACCCCTGACAGCTCCTCTGTACCTACTTCCAAGCACCTTAAAATATGCCCTCTCGTGCTAGCCATTTCAGCCCTGGAGAAAAGCCTCTGACTATCCACACAATCAGTGCCTCTCATTATCTTGTACACCTCTATCAAGTCACCTCTCATCCTCCGTCACTCCAAGAGAAAAGGCCGAGTTTACTCAACCTATCCTCATAAGGCATGCTCCCCAATCCAGGCAACATCCTTCTAAATCTCCTCTGCACCCTGTCTATGGTTTCGACGTCCTTCCTATTGTGAGGCAACCAGAACTGAGCACAGTACTCCAAGTGGGTTCTGACCAGGGTCCTATATAGCTTCAACATTACCTCTCGACTCTTAAACTGAATCCCACGATTGATGAAGGCCAATATACCGTATGCCTTCTTAACTGCAGAGTCAACCTGCATAGATGCTTTGGGTGATGTACGGACTCGGACCGCAAGATCCCTCTGATCCTCCACACTGCCAAGGGTCTTATCATGAATACTATATTCTGTCATCATATTTGACCTACCAAAATGAACCACCTCACACTTATCTGGGTTGAACTCCATCCGCTATTTCTCAGCCCAGTTTTGCATCGTATCAATGACCCGCTGTAACCTCTGACAGCTCTCCACACTATCCACAACACCCCAACCTTTGTGTCATCAGCAAATTTACTAACCCATCACTCCACTTCCTCATCCAGGTCATTTATAAAAATCACAAAGACTAGGGGTCCCAGAACAGATCCCTGAGTCACACCACTGGTCACCGACCTCCATGCAGAATATTACACGTCTACAACCACTCTTTGCCTTCTGTGGGCCCTTGGATGCTATGCCTCCTTACTTTCTCAATAAGCCTTGCATGGGGTTCCTCATCAAATGCCTTGCTGAAATCCATATGCACTACATCTACTGCTTTACCTTCATCAATGTGCTTAGAAACATCCTCAAAAAATTCAATCAGGCTAGTGAGGCACGACCTGCCTTTCACAAAGCCATGCTGACTATTCCTAATCATGTTTTGCCTCTCCAGATGTTCATTAATCCTACCTTTCAGTATCTTCTCCATCAACTCACCAACCACTGAAGTACGACTCACTCTTCTGTAATTTCCTGGGCTACCCCCATCTCCCTTTCTTGAATAAGGGAACAACATCCACAACCCTCCAATCCTCCCCTGTCCCCATTGATGATGCAAAGATCATTGCCGGAGGCTCAACAATCTCCTCCCTCGCTTCCCACAGTAGCCTGGGGTACATCCTGTCATGTCCCACTGACTTATCCAACTTGATGCTTTCTATAAAAGCTCCAACTTCTTAAAATCTACATTCTCAATCTTTGCAGTCCACTGCAAGTCATCCCTACAATCGCCAAGATCCTTTTCTGTCATGAATACTGAAGCAAATGATTCATTAAATACCTCTGTTATTTCCTCCGGTTCCATACGCACTTTTCCATTGTCACACCAGTTTGGTCCTATCCCCTCACGTCTTATCCTCTTGTTCTTCACATACTTGTAGAATGCTTTGGGGTTTTCCTTAATCCTCTCCACCATGGCCCCTTCTAGCTCTCTTAATTTCATTCTTAATCTCCTTCCTGCTAGCCTTATAATCTTCCAGATTCATATCATTACCAAGTTTTTAAACATTTCATAAGCACTTCTTTTCTTCTTGACTAGATTTACAACAGCCTTTGTACACCATGGATCTTGTACCGTACTATCCTTTCCATGTCTCATTGGAATGTACCTACTCGGAACCTCATGCAAATATCCCCTGAACATTTTTTACATTTCTTCGGTACATTTCCCTGAGAACATCTGTTTCCAAATTATGCTTACAGTTCCAGCCTGACAGCCTCATAGTTACCCTTACTCCAGTTAAAGGTTTCCCTAACTTGCCTGTTCCTATCCCTCTGTAATGCTATGGTATAAGTGATAGAATTGTGATCACTATCTCCAAAATGTTCTCCCATTGAGAGACCTGACACCTGGCCAGGTTCATTTCCCAATACCAGATCAAGTACAGCCTCTCCTCGTGTAGGCTTATCTACATATTGTGTCAAGAAACCTTCCTGAACACACCATCAAACTCCACCCCATCTAAACCCCTCACTCTTGGAAGATGCCAATCAGTATTTGGGAAATTAAAATCTCACTTCAACAACCCTGTTATTATTACTCCTTTCCAGAATCTGTCTCCCTATCTGCTCCTCGATGTCCCTGTTACTGTTGGGTGGTCTATACAAAACACCCAGTAGAGTTATTGACCCCCTTCCTGTTCCTAACTTTCACCCACAGAGACGCCGTAGACAACCCCTCCATGATGTCCTCCTTTTCTGTAGCCGTGACTCTATCTCTGATCAACAGGGTCACACCCCCACCACTTTTGCCTCCCTCGCTGTCCTTTCTGAAACAATTAAAGCCTGGCACTCGAAGCAGCCATTCCTGCCCCTGAGCCATCTGAGTCTCTGTAATGGCTACAACATCATAGCTCCAAGTGCTGATCCACGCTCTAAACTCATCCGGTTTATTCATGATACTCCTCACATTAAAATAGACACATCTCAAACCGTTGGTCTGAGAGTGTCCCTTCTCTATCACCTGCCTATCCTCCCTTTCGCACTGTCTCCAAATTTTCTCCATTTGTGAGCCAGCCTTCCTTTCCTCCGTCACATCAGTTCATTTCCCAACCCCCAGCAATTCTAGTTTAAACTCTCCGCAACAGCCTTAGCGAACATTCCTGCCAGGATGTTGGTCCCCCTGGGATTCAAGTGGAACCCGTCCTTTTTGTGCAGGTCACACCTGCTCCAAAAGAGGTCCCAATGATCCAGAGATCTGAATCCCTGCCTCCTGCTCCAATCCCTCAGCCACGCATTCATCCTCAACCTCATCCTATTCCTATTCTCACTGTCACGTTGCACAGGCAGTAATCCCGAGATTACTACCTTTGCGGTCCCGTTTCTCAACTTACTTCCTAACGCCCTGTAGTCCGTTTTCGGGACCTCTTACCTTTCCCTACCTATGTCATTTGTACCAATATGTACCATGACCTCTGGCTGTTCTCCCTCACACTGCAGAATATCTTTGACGCAATCTGAATCATCCCGGACCCTAGCACCTGGGAGGCAAACTACCATCCGAGTTTCTTTCCTGCATCCAGAGCATCGCCTGTCTGACCCGCTAACCATAGAGTTCCCTAACTCTACTGCCATCCTCTTCCTTTTCCTGCCCTTCTGAACCTCAGGGCCAGACTCTGTGCCACGGGCACGGCCACTGTTGCTTCATCACCACGCCCCCCAGGCTGTCACCCCCTCCAGCAGTACTCGAACAGGAGTACTTATTGTCAAGGGGTACAGCCACAGGGGTGCTCTCTAGTACCTGCTTCTTGCCCTTCCTTCTCCTGACTGTGACCCATTTCTTCAGTCTCCAATGGCCCCGGTGTGACCACCTGCCTGTAACTCCTCTCTATCACCTCCTCGCTCTCCCTGACCAGACGAAGGTCATCGAGCTGCATCTCCAGGTCCCTAACTCGGTCCCTAAGGAGCTGCAGCTCGACACACCGGGTGCAGATTTTGCCGTCCAGGAGGCTGGAAGTCTCCAGGATCTCCCACAACTGACACCGAGTACAGAAAACCAGCCACAGACACATACTCTCTGTCTGTATTGTAAACAGATAACCTACCTCGCCTCGACCCTTTATCGCCGAAGCCCTGTTGAGCCAAAGCCTTCCTACTCTGTCTCCCGCTCCTCTGACGCTCGCTCTGTAAATCTGTCTTCCTTTTAAACTCTTCTCGCTGTTCTCACTGGCCGACTTGCGCAGTCGTGCTGAAGAAAGAAATCAGTAATTGTGTTACTGATAAACACTGGGGATTTGTACCATCTCCTGTCTCTCTGTGTCCTTCACCCTCACTCTCTCTCATCTCTAGGCTGTACAATGTCGGTGTCACAGATTCTGGTGCCGAGGATCTCGCCTCCACTCTCAGTACAAACCCATCACTGACGGAGCTGGACCTGAGTGATAATAAACTAGGAGATTCAGCAGTGAAACTGGTGTCTGCGGCTCTGAGGAACCCGGAGTGTAACATACAGAAACTGTTGTAAGTACCAGACTGTGGGAGATTGTGCTTACAGTCACTGGGTGTCTGACACTGAACATTAATGTGATCAGTAATTGTGTTACTGATAATCACTGGGGATTTGTACCGTCTCCTGTCTCTCTGTGTCCTTCACCCTCACTCTCTCTCTTCTCCAGGCTGTGGGGTGTCGGTCTCACAGATTCTGGTGCCGAGGATCTCATCTCCACTCTCAGTACAAACCCATCACTGACGGGGCTGAACCTGAGATCAAACTCGCTGACAGACCGATCTGTCCCCGCTCTCCGCCACCTCATACTGACCCTCCCGCATCTGGTGTGGATCTGGTGAGTGTTTGTGTTAATGTTCAAAGTGATAAAATATCAGCAAATCCGCGGGTTTTCTGATGATATTTGTCTGTGAGTGTTGTTGAAACATTAACCCTGGTCCCCTGTTACTGACTCTGCTGTGTAATCTGTTTATTTCATCTTTGTTCTCCCATCTGTTTCAGGCTGATGGAGAATCGGTTCAGTGAGACCGGGGAGAAGGAACTGAGATCTCTGCAGGAACCCAGACCTGGACTGACAGTGCTTGTGTGAACATCTGAATGTGTGAACATCCCTGCCCGCGGGATGGGGACATTTGGCCGATTCCCCGCCCTTACCTTTAACGGCCGCGCGCCGGGGCTGATTCCCAACAGAACCGGCTCAGGCCTCGCGCTGTGCGTCGCTCAGAGTGGTCCGCAGTGACGTGTTTCCGCCTGTTGTCTGGCGGGGCAGCTTCCACCAGATGTGCGTGTTGGAGACTCCCACGTGACACCCCGGGGAATTACCCAGACAGAAAGAGCCCGGGGGCTGGGGCTCAGTCTGGGACACCGGTGTCCCGAGGTGGGATTATCCCGGGAGAGAATCCTTTTGCTCCCTTTGCTGAGGACGGTGCATTCGGCAGCCTGGCTGATATAATGATGTTAAATGGACAAATCCCTCGGCAGTGACCCTGGATCTGCAGCGATCCCGGACACGGCCCTGAAGTGTGATTTTATAATCATTGGTTCCCCGATGCAGAGTGACGGTGAGAAACGGGACTGATTATTCAAACTGTCACTCGTTGTCACCGGTCAGTTAATTGTGTGTGACTGTGAGTGAGTCGGGAGCAGCTTATTTATTCCCGCACGTCAGCAGCTCACACATTGTTTAATTTACATTTGTAAATTTACTCACACCCAGGACCTGACACAGAGTGAATTTCCCTCCACACCGTCCCATCACGCACTCCCGGGACCAGACACAGAGTGAATCTCCCTCCACACCGTCCCATCACACACTTGCAATGCCAAACTCACAGTGAAGCTCCGTCTGCACCATTCCATCACTCAATTAATTCCACCCTGCAAAATTTCATTTCAGGGAGGTAGCACCATCAATTTGAGGGAGGTTCTCGCAACTCCCGGGAGAGGTGGGATGTCTGCAATAGAGTAGCTCCTTAGTGGCTAGCCAGCTAGTTTAAATAGCGTTAGCTATGCTAATGAACGAATGACACCCGTTATACTCTTTTCTTTCTTTTTCAATCTTTTTATTATTGTTATTAATATCAACAAAATAAAATGATACATAGATAATGGGATTACAAACATACACTTTACAACTAAACATGAGAGAATACATAAGCAATGATTACAGTATAAATGAGTATTCCCAAATCACGATACAATATACAAATAAACAAGTCAAACCTAGGTATATCATAATATATTGTAACGTTCTCGCTCGGGTGTGAAATAACGCCGAGGTAAACGTCGAGATAAACCAGAATCAATGCAAACGTGACCGCAGTAAGATTAACCATTTACTGTTCACTCTTCACATTAACGCATGGTGAAAACTGTTGAAAAACAATACAAGATTGGTACAGTGTTTGTTCCCTTCTAAATATCACATTTACATTGTGAATACTTGCAAAGGTAAAACTACAGTAACTACATTACATTAAAGTGCAGCATACAGTCAGAATCTAGCTGCTCCATTGGCTGCTTTAGATACACTTCAATACAAACTATCCCGACTCTTTAACTTACGAAAAGGTAAACCTTACCGACCGTCGTTACTTTTAACAGAATCGGCGTTAACATTTTAACTCAAAATACCGATTATCTAATGACTTACAGCGTTGCTTTCACTGTGTCTTTGGTGCATAGAGAGACCCTAGTCAGCGTTATGGTCGCACATGTGAGTGACCCCCGCCCTTGCGTGAATCTCAAACCGGTAATTCCTCACAAGACGCGGCGAACCCGGATGTGACGTCATCGCAGCCGCGATGTATTACAGACAAATCAATTGACTTAAACAATCCTAACTTTAACTAAAAAATGCTAACAAATTACTACGCGAAAATATTATAAACTAAATAACTGCCATAAAGGCAGCACACTCCCCGCTTGGCCTTCGTAAGGTCACAATGAACATAATACAAACTTCAGTCTCTAAATCAGTCGTTAGGTAGAAGTAGAATGACTTCTGTAACAGGCCTTTGGTAAATTTTCCCATCGCCTTGGTCGGTAGTTTTCAACTCGACTTCCCTGACATGTCCATCCCTACTAGGGAATGTGGCAGTGATTCTGGCCATTGGCCAGCAGTTGCCGGCGATTTGCTTGTCCTTGAGCAGGACTAAATCTCCAACTTGAAGGTCCCTTCTCCATTGCTTTGTGTACAGGTCCTTATCGGAGAAGTCCCCTGGTGGAGGGGCAGCTCCTGCCTTCTGCGTAAGGAGCATTGATGGCGACAGTATGAAGGGGTTTTCCGGGTCAGGAGACACGGGTAGGAGTGGTCGTGCATTCATAATGGCTGTGACCTCTGCCATTGGTGTGCCCAGTACCTCGTGGGTCGATCGGATGCTTTGCTGCATCTCAGGTCTCCTTTTCGTGGTTTTTTGCAAGGGCGTGAACCGCTTGACTGCCTGCTCTTTGTTGTTTGGCAAGCACTGGCGTGGTTCTCTGAAAGGTAGTGGGGCGACCCCACTATTTGCTTTGTCTCTGAAGACCTTGGTGTCCTCCGTTTTTAAGATGGTGGCGTCTTGAGCCGATGGAGCGAGTTTATTATCATGCTCCTTTTGAGCAAAGACAGACTGACCGAGCGTCTCGTCAGTTACTTTGCGCTTGTTAAAGCCTTGTGGTGCTTCCTGGACGCGCATGGAACTTATGCGGGGTTGAAGAATCATATGGCGGCTACTCTCTAGCACATTGGTCTTGAGTGTGTTAGCCGTTGATTTGTGTTCGTTGCCAGGGCACACCTCTCCTATCACCACCCAGCCCAGATCCAGGCGTTGGGCAAAGGGGGCGTCGTGTGGTCCATTGACCTGCTGCCTAACCTTGTGTACCCGGAGAACATCCCTCCCTAATAGCAGGAGTATTTCTGCTTCTGGATCCAGCTCTGGGATGTATTTGCCGATGTGGTGGAGATGTGGTTGGTGTAGCACCGCACTTGGCGTCGGGATCTCAGTGCGGTTATTCAAGATTTTCTCGCACTCTACGAGTGGGGGGAGACAGATGAGGACTTTACCATCCAGGGACTCGATCTGGAAGCCTTCGGCCCTCCTTCCGTAAGTTTTCATGTTGCCTGAGCAAGTTCTAAGGTAGTATGGGAACTGCTCACTCTCAATGTTGAACAAGTTAAAGAACTTTGGACTGACTAGCGAGCGGTTGCTCTGATCGTCCAGAATTACGTAGGCTTTGATGGCCTTGTCTTTGGCTCCCTTAGGGTACACCTTAGTGAGACAGATCTTTGAACAAGAACGGCTTGCCTGAGCTTGACCGCAAACTTCCGTACAGCTCGAGCTGACAACAGTTGTCCTGGAGTGAGCTTCTCCCTCCCCGCCGTCCTGTTGTGGGGGTGAAGGAGCGTTGTCGGTTTGCGGTGACGGGCCAGGATGCATGGCCCAGTCGTGATTAGTGCTATCACATTCCAGGCACTTCACGGCGATCGTACACTCTCTCGCACAGTGAGAGGTCGAGGAACAGCATCTAAAGCATATTCCTTTCTCCTCGAGGAGGGCCTTCTTCTCTTCGAGGGGTTTTTCCCTAAACGTTCTGCATCTTTTGAGGGGGTGGGGTTTGTTATGCAATGGACAATTCTTGCTAGAGTCGTTGTTAGCTGTAAGGACTTCAGTCTTAAGCGCTGAGACTGGTTTAGTAATGTTGGAATTATTCGAAGTGGATTTATCTGGCTTGGTGTAAATTGTACTGCTTCCTGGACCTATGAGGCTAGGATCGTTTCGCTTCTTCGCCTCCTTGCACACGAACCTGGTGAAATACTCGAAGGGAGGGAATTGACCTTCGTGTTCTTCCTTGTAATCTGAGGCAACGGACAACCACCTGTCCTGCAGCCCAAATGGAAGTTTGTCCAAGAGTTGTCTAATCCCGGTTGGAGTGTCTAGGTATACTAGACCAGCTGAGTGGCCATCTTCTTTGGCGCCTTGAATCTCCATGAGTAAATCTCCAAATTCTCTTAGCTTGGTGTGGTCCTTGGCTGACACCTTAGGAAAATTTCCCAAACGTTGGCATAGCGCCGCCTCAATAATTTCGGGGGCTCCGTAGCCCTCCTGAAGTCTCTCCCATGCTTTCTTCAATGCTAGCTCGGGTTTGTTGATGTACACTGAACGCATGCGTCTCACCTGTTCGCATGATTCTTTTCCCATCCATTTTGCCATAAGATCCAACTCCTGGGTTGCTCTGAGCTGGAATCCGTCGATAGCGTTGGTGAAAGTGGAGTACCATGCACGGTAATTTTCAGGTTTATCGTCGAACTGGTATAGTCCTGAAGTGACGAGATCCCGTCGTGCGAAATACCGTGCTGCGGATTCGTCTGCAGGTGGCGTGCGGGCTGAGGGAACATGTCCACAGGTACATGACTGAGGGCGTACATCTGTTATGGGATTTGCTGGTCTGGACTCAGTCTTTGCCTCTCTTCTCCCCAAATCCGGTAAGTTCGGTGTCGAGAAGTACTTGTCGTGAGCCCTTGCATTCCTGGGTTCATCGCGGAGTTGCGAGGGTAAATTATCTTCCTCGGATGGACGTGATGCCGTCGGGCCTCTCCAAGACTCCTCGTGAAGTGGGACGTTATCGAATAAGTAAGGAGAGGAAGAAAGAGTCTTCCATTCCATTTGAGATTGGACATAGACTCTTGTACGTTCCAATCCGATCTTTTCTGAGGTAGATTTTCCGTCCTTCGGATCATGCATTTCTTCGGCGTCTTCTATTAACTCTGCTTCCACCTCGGCAGCTGCTGCTTCTCGTTCTAGCTTCAGCGCTTCTAACCGTGCCTCTACCCTTTTCCTTTCCAATTCGTTTTCGGCTTCTCTGGCAGCCTTTTCCTTCTGGTTTTCGGCTTCTCTGGCAGCCTTTTCCTTCTGGTTTTCGGCTTCTCTGGCAGCCTTTTCCTTCTGGTTTTCGGCTTCTCTGGCAGCCGCTTTCATCTTTACTTCTAATTCTTCTTTGGCAAAGCGCGCTCGCACCTTGGCGGCTTCTGCTTTCGCTCTTGCTTGGGTGGCCTTACTTGATGCCCTACTGCCCCTATCGCAGGATGACGATGACTTTGACAACGACTTGATGCTGGATCGGGTTGACATGGCTGCACTTTAAACACCTGATAATGCCGCTTTTTCACTGTAACGTTCTCGCTCGGGTGTGAAATAACGCCGAGGTAAACGTCGAGATAAACCAGAATCAATGCAAACGTGACCGCAGTAAGATTAACCATTTACTGTTCACTCTTCACATTAACGCATGGTGAAAACTGTTGAAAAACAATACAAGATTGGTACAGTGTTTGTTCCCTTCTAAATATCACATTTACATTGTGAATACTTGCAAAGGTAAAACTACAATAACTACATTACATTAAAGTGCAGCATACAGTCAGAATCTAGCTGCTCCATTGGCTGCTTTAGATACACTTCAATACAAACTATCCCGACTCTTTAACTGACGAAAAGGTAAACCTTACCGACCGTCGTTACTTTTAACAGAATCGGCGTTAACATTTTAACTCAAAATACCGATTATCTAATGACTTACAGCGTTGCTTTCACTGTGTCTTTGGTGCATAGAGAGACCCTAGTCAGCGTTATGGTCGCACATGTGAGTGACCCCCACCCTTGCGTGAATCTCAAACCGGTAATTCCCCACAAGACACGGCGAACCCGGATGTATTACAGACAAATCAATTGATTTAAACAATCCTAACTTTAACTAAAAAATGCTAACAAATTACTAAGCGAAAATATTATAAACTAAATAACTGCCATAAAGGCAGCACAACTGGGATTGAGGGAAACTCGGACTGCGGTGGAGAGGAACATATCAGGTGTTACTGACCAGTCCCACGGCTGTGAAACTGAAGGGGCAATCTCGGTGGATACATCATTTTGCGCCAAACATGTTACTGAAGGAACTGTGTAGAAGGTCTCTCTCGGACTAATGGGAATGTATTGGTTGTTAGGGGTGTTCATATTTATGTCTTTGAGAGGGCTCACCCCAGCATCCGGGGGCCCCCAAGTTAACACATTTCTGTCTTTCTGTCATACCTATACCAAACAGGTAGAACTAGGGGCCTGCTGGGTTTGTGCTGAAATTCCACAGCATGGTAAAACTATGGTTCCAATTCAGTAATCCCACTCAACCAGAGTGAGGAACTCTCAGCCTGGGCTTTCTCAAATAACATCCGGGGAAGTGAGATGAGGACCTGTGGTCCAGTCAGAGATGACTGTGGCTGTCAGTGTTTTGAGGGATGGTGTCTCAGGCCCCCATCAAACGGAACTTCCAATACTGGGAAACATGCATCCTGGCCATACTTGCAGGTGCCCAGCAGCCGAGAGGAACAACTGAGACTGATTGATTTTGGATGATCGCTTTTCTCTCCTCTGGAGTAGCCAGGAATTCATGAGAGATAAATCAATTTGGATACAGCACTTGAGGAGCTGGCCACAATACTGCAGGGGCCCTGACAGAAACACAGGCCCAAGTAACAGAAATATCCACTGAAATGATTGCAATCTGGCAAACAGTCATACAGAATCGTACAGCTTTAGAGTTTATCCCAGCTGAGAAAGAGGGAACCTGTGCTGTTATTGACACAGAATGCTGCACCTATATCCCTGATGAATCTACTAACATTACACCCCTCTCCGAGCACACTGCAAAGGAGATTGACAGCATCTAGAAAGTAGGGCAGGATTTACACGGGTTCACCGAAGGGTCGAAATGGTGATCTTTGAAGGCCTGTTTGGTAATATGTGGGGCATGATACTGCATTATGTCCTAACAGTTGTACATATCTTTGTTACAATTACTGTTGTACCATGTCTTTACCCACTGATAAGTCAATGCTGTCGTCAGTTGCTTTCTCTGTAAAAAGTTACTGTGTTGCTGATAATGTAATGATCAAAAGGAGGGAATGATAAAATCTGTAAAATGCTAAAACACTTCGTTAAACAATAGCAGCCAGGTTTTCTGAAAGAAACTGCTGATGATCAACTGATGTGCTGAGCCATGTTTCTTCTTGTGGGTAGCTAGCTAGGGTTTCAAGATGCTTATCTCCTTGCGCATTCACATGTAGAGATAGGACAGCTTCAGTCTGTTCTGTGTGTGTAAACCATTATGACTATTTTGTAGTTTGTCTTTAGGGGCTCCAGCCCGTCATGTAGTAAATAGCCTGTCTTGTGTGGGGGTATCTGGATGGATATATCTGTGGTGTAAGCGGAATTGTTAGTCAGTTAGTGGATTGGGTGGGAACAGTCACAGACTGTTCCTGTTTGAGCGACTAACTAAATAAGCCCCGGGTGCTTGGAATAAAGAGTTTGTGCTGTACGGTCTCTGAGTGACTTTATCCGGATTCGACTTCCACAGAATGGGAGTGGTTTTAAAGGGCTGGGCTGCTGGAAGCTCATTACCAGACCTGGAGTGATTGCAACTGGGTCTGACAGAGGCAAAACTGGTTGTTCTAGGCACATTCAGTCTCACTGCAACTATATCCCACCTTCCCTTATACAGGTATGTAATGTCTAAAGGACCAATGTTTGAGTAAATGAGTCTCACCAAACTTTCTCCTGACTGAATCAATGGAATCTCCGAGTCTCTTGAGGCAGAGCTGTTCTCTCCAGTTAATGCTCTCAGTCCTCAGGCTGGTTCACTTGTTGCTGTTCCCTCGTTTTCAGCCGTGGTTTGCTTCTAGTTGGGGTTTTTCTTCCAATAAACCTCTAACTTTAACCAGAGAGACAATGAAGCACAATAACAATAAAAAGGAGAACCAAACATTTCTAGTTAAAGTTACTACGAACAAAACGTTAAAGGCTGATATAATGATCTCAGTAAACATTTTTTTATTGTCACTCACACATCAGAAAACAATATGGGATAAGGAGGAGCCATCATTCAGTCAGGAACAGAATTAGGTGATTTGATCCATCTGGTCTGCCCCACCATTTAACCACAGCTGATTTTCATTCCAACACCATATTCCTGCCTTCCTCCTGTAACCCTGAGCTACTCACCAATCATGAATATATTAATCTCTGTCATAAATATACCCAAATGGCAGCTTCAACCAACCTCTGTGGCAACAAATTCCACAGATCAGACATTTCCTGGCCAAATTTTTTTCTCCACTCAGTTTTAAAGGGAAGCTTCTTTATTTCGAGACTGTGCTGTCAGATCACAGTCTAATGGAAACATCCTCTCCATGTCCACTGTATGCAGGCTTTTCAGCATTCGGCAGGTTTACTTAACCATACATCCCTCCACCACCCCCACTGTCCCTCTGAACTCCATTGAGCACAGGTCCAAAACAATCAAATGCTCCTCATACATAACGCCGAACATTCCTGAGATTATTCTTGTAAACCTTGTTCACAACAACTGTACTGAACACAGTTCTAGGAATAACAAACTAATTGGCACCAGGGTAATTCGCAGGGAAAAGTTGTGGTTACTTTATTGTTCAACTGTCACAGAGTGAGCCATTTCCACTTCCACATTAAAACCGGTACATTTCAGGAAACATAAACCAATCCAGAGTGAATGTAATAAAAAGAAATTGGAATTACCAAACTGCTCAGCATGTAAGGAACAGCAGTGGGGAGAGGAACAATCTTTACAATTCAGGTTAATAACATTTTGGCAGCATGACTTCAAACATTTTCAGTTTTTAGTGCAGATCTCCAGAAGGGCTTGTATTGTGCTGTAGGTTTTCTATGTTTCTGTGAATAAATTAAAAATCGTGCAACAAACAGAAATACTATATATTTTAAATGTGAGGTAGTGTTCAAGGGTTCAATATCCATTTAGCAATCGGACGGCAGAGGGGAAGAAACTGTTCCTGAATCACTGAGTGTGAGCCTTCAGACTTCTGTACCTCCTTACCTGCTGGTAACATTGAGAAAACCACATGCCCTGGGTGCTGGAGGTCCTTGATAATGGACGCTGCCTTTCTGAGACATGGCTTCTAATCCTCTGGTAATCTTATAAACATCCATCCAGTCTCACTCCAGCTGGCACGGCTCCGGAGAAAACAACACAATTTTGTCCAACCTCCCGTTAAAGCTCAGGCCCTCTAATCCAGGCAATATCCTGGTAAACCTTTTCTGCGCCCACTCCAAAGCCCCGATATCCTTCCGAGAATGGGGGCGACCAGAACTGTATGAAACACTCCAGATGTGGTCTAACTAGTTTTATAAATCTGCAACACAACTTCCCGACTTTTGAACTCAATGCTTAAACTGATAAAGACAACCATGCCATTTGCCTTCTTAACCACCCGATCAATCTGTGCAGTCTCTTTCAGGGAGCGATGAACTTGGAGTCTAAGATCCCTCTGATCATCGACACTGTTCAGGGTTTTGCATTTAACAGTGTACTTGACTTGTAGCAGCATCACAGGCAAGTACATTCAGATAACACACAGAACAGCAATTATACAATTCTCTGTCAGTAACAATACAGAAACATGTTTTACTTCATCCGGCTAATAGGACCAGAACAACACGGGCTGAGCGGCGGCTCATCTCAGACGGTTCGGTGTGAAGGTCTCACAACCCGGACCGACCCCGGCAGATTCTGTGAAGGAAGCGAGGCGAGGCCGCCAGTCCGGGAAAGTTCATCCCCTCCCCCATCAGGTTTCACCGATCACCTTGTGTTTCTCTCTCTCTTCCCCACCCCCACCTTTTATTCTCCAGTCCTGCCGAAGGGTTTCGGCCGGTAATGTCGACTGTATTCTTCCCCTAGATGCTGCCCGGACTGCTGAGTTCCTCCAGCATTTTGTGCGCGTTGCTCGCATTTCCAGCAACTGCAGATTTTCTCTTGTTTGAGTTCGGGAAAGTTAACTCGCCACTCAACGTCAGACCTCCCCGCTCGGGACCGGCTTCAATACTCACCGAAGGGAAATTGTTGGTGTTGCCCCGCAGAGTATAATCCGTCTCCGGCTCCCCGTCCAAGGGGGTGAGGACCCCCTCCGGATCCCGATCCCGAACCCGGACCCACCGCTGACCCACTTACACAAAGAACGAAAAAAACATCACTGCCTGGCTCTGGCCTGTGAGCATGCGCAATGTGCTTCTTTTGCGTCACAGGCGGTGGGCGGGGCCACGGAAACAAACCCGCAAATGCTGCCTATCTGCGGTAAAACATGATCACGTTTCGCTGGAGGGTCTCCCATGTGACCGGTGACTGTTCCTCGCCCTTCACATATTGCCCTACCCACCGCCGCATTTCCCACATTATTTCATTATTTCCCTATATCATTTCCATACGTATTTAGATTTTCCCTCTATATCTTCCCCGATCCCTTTCCCTCCAGCCCCAGGTCACAGAGTTCTCAGAGTTATAGTTTTGATTCACATCCCATCCCGAGACACAATTCAGACCCACACAGAAAATGAGCTGGTTTCTTTTAAATCAGTCAACACACACAAAATGCTGGTGGAACGCAGCAGGTCAGACAGCATCTATAGGGAGAAGCACTGTCGACGCTTCGGGCCGAGACCCTTCGACAGTCCTGAAACTTTCCGAAACATGGACAGCGCTTCTCCCTATAGATGCTGCCTAACCTGCTGCGTTCCACCGGCATTTTGTGTGTGTTGCTTGAATTTCCAGCATCTGCAAATTTCCTCGTGTTTGTCATTTAAATCAGTCTATGTTTATAAACACTCATTTCTATTCACATTCCTCTAGCCTCACTGGACAGGAACACTGAAACATTAAGTGAGAAACAACAGGAGGAGGCCATTCGGCCCCTTTAACCATCAGCAAGATGGAGACTACTCTCCCATCTCAGCCACATGCTTCTACCGATCCTCATTTTCTCGATCCCTTGGGTCTCCACAAATCTGCCACCCTCTGTTTTATGTGAGGACGATCACCGAGTCTTCAACACCCTCTGTGGTGTGGATTTACAGACATTCACTACCCTCGGCGTGGAGACATTTCCCATCATCTCAGTCCCGACATTTTCACTGCCATCATATTTGACCTACTAAAATGAACCACTTCACACTTACCTGGGCTGACCTCCATCTGCCACTTCTCAGCCCTGTTCTGCATCCTATCAATGTCCCGCTGTAAACTCTGACAGCCATCCACACTATCCACAAAACATCCAACCTTTGTGTCATCAGCAAACTTACCAACCCATCCCTCCACTTTCTCATCCAGGTCATTTATAAAAATCACAAAGGGTCCCAGAACAGATCCCTGAGGCACTCCACCGGTCACCAGCCTCCATGCAGAATACGACCCATCTACAACCACTCTTTGCCTTCAGTGGGCAAGCCAGTTCTGGATCCACAAAGCAATGTCCCCTTGGATCCCATGCCTCCTTACTTTCTCAATAAGCCTTACATGGGTTACCGTATCAAATGCCTTGCTGAAATCCATATACACTACATCTACTGCTCTTCCTTCATCAATGTGTTTAGTCACATCATCAAAAAATTCAATCAGGCTCGTAAGGCACGACCTGTCCTTCACAAAGTCATGCTGACTATTACTAATCATATTATACTTCTCCAAATGTTCATATCCATAGCGACTTATCCAACTTGATGTTTTCCAAAAGCTGCAGCACATCCTCTTTCTCAATATCTCCATGCTCAAGCTTTTCAGTCTGCTGCAAGTCATCAGTACAATCACTAAGATCCGTTTCCATAGTGAATACTGAAGTAAAGTATTCATTAAGTACCTCTGCTATTTCCTCCGGTTCCATAACCACTCTCCCACTGTCACACTTGATATCTCAGGCTGAAAGATGAAATATTTTGGGGGAATCTGAAGGGGAGTTCTTCACTCAGAGTTTGGTGAGAGTGTGGAATGAGCTGCCAGTGGAAGTGGTGGATGTGGGTTCGAGTTAGACACTAAAGAGAAATTTGGGTAAGGACATGGATGGGAAGTGTATGCAGGTAGTTGGCAGTGAAAACACAAACGGGTCGGTATTGACTAGAAGGGCCGAAATGCCTGTTTCAGTGCTGCTGGGCTCTGTGACTCTAATAATATTCTGATATGTAATTTCCACAGTCGTGTGCTTTGCTGCTAATTATCGAACCCAGTAATTTACAGTATGGGTGTAGAGGCTGCCCAGTGACTGTTCCTGTGATCAAAGTCACTGGGACGTCTCATCATTGAGCAGATAATATCTTCTCCATTCTCTTTCACTCAGTCCGTCACTCAACACGTTCCATGTTTACAGGAAATCACAGAACTCACAGAGAAGGAAACCGTGACAGAGGATTCCCCGCTTTTCCTCAGACCTGGTGATGGGGAAAGGCTCCCAGTCCCAGAGAGTGATGTGGGAATCCTGTGTGGAAATCAGGAATGGGTTGGCAAAGTTGGACAAAATGCTGAAATAATTTCTGCAGCTCGGTATGGTAAAACAATGCACCGAACTGAAAATAACATTGAAATATTGCTGAAGTAACAAAGTACGTCAACAAAGTTCGGCCCATCATGTTGAGCTCAACCAAATAAATTAGCAACCAAATGGCCACTAAACTGATTCCTTGTGCCTGCACAATGTCCATCTCCCTCCATGTTCTTCACATTTATGTGCCTGTCTCAGCGTCTCTTAAAAGTGTCTAATATATCTGCCTCTACCATCACCCCAGGCATTCCAGACACCCACCAATCTCTGTGTGAAAGAACTTGCCTCTCACATCTCCTTTGAACCTACCCCCTCTCAGATTAACTGATGAAAAGAATCACAAAAAACATGCGATTGTACTGGAGTGAGTGTCATGGTCCGGTGCATGAAACCCGCATTCCGGTTCACGGTCCGATTCATCGATCCTCATTCCGGGTTTTCCAGTTTACCTTGGGTCCAGTGGCTGCCTTAATTGCGGCACATGATTCTCGTTTTGGGCTGGCTCCATAAATCGTTTCGGGATTCAGCTTCAGTCAGCTGGACTGTTCTTTTCTTTCACCGCACGGCTGAATATCTGGCAGTTAGTTTGGCAGCTTATCTCAACAGTTATTTTGGCGCTAACCTTCGTCAGTTTCCTGCGCCTGCTACCTTGCCCGTAACCTCGCCTGTCTCCTTGCCTGTATCGCTGTCAAGTTCAACCGCCGGAGTGAGACTGGAGCCTCGCCATGCCAAGATATGGAGGTATCTATTACTGAGTTTGGATCTGTCCCTTTGTGTCCCTGTGTTTAGTGTCCGTCAAGGGAAGAGTCCCGGCCTTAGGAGGGGTCCTGACTCTGTGTAGAACCCCGGTTCTCAGGCCTGTTCCCAAGGAGGGGTCCTGGTTCTGTGTTCTGTGTAGAACCCCGGTTCTTAGTCCTGTTTCCAAGGAGGGGTCCCGGCTCTGTGACCCTGTACTCCAACACCAAGGCTCTGTTCCAAGATCAAGTCAGGGCGCCGTGTTCCAGCCCCGTCCAGGTCTGAGCTTCGTGTCCTCATCCAGTTCTGGTGCCTCACTGAGCCCAGGAGTACCTCGCCCAGCCTGGTGCTGGAAATTCCTCGTCCAGCCCTAGCCACATCCAAGATCCTGGTCTAGTCCAAGCCACGTCCCTGTGATCCCAGTGCTATCTTGTGTCTAGTCTGTTCCTAGTCCCGAGTCCTCGACTGGATCCGGGTTCCGAGCCCGAATCAAGACCCATGTTCCGGGTCACTGTCCAGTCTTTGTCTCGGAGTCCTAGTCCAGACATCTAGAACTTGATATGAGGATAAAGGTAGAGGTAGAATGAGGCTGAAGAATAGGAGGTGTGTGAAGTGGAGAGAGGTGTTGAGAAAGTTGTGTGTGGAAAGTGGAGAGCGGGTAGCTGCAGATGAAAGTGAGTGTGTGGAGAGATGGTGGGGAAAAGAGAGGAGAAGAAAGAGAGACATCAAGACATGGGAGTAGAATGAGGCCATCTGGCCTATCGAGTCTGCTCCGCTATTCAATCATGACTAAACCTTTTCCCCTCCTCCTCAATCCCCGTTCCCGCTCTTCTCCCCGTAAAGTTCATTGTCATGTCCAATCAAGGACATGTCAATCTCTGCCTTAAACATACCCAATGATCTGTCCACCACTGCTGCATGTGACAAGCAATTCCACGCATTCATCACACTTTGGCTAGGGAAATTTTTCCGGATATTTGTTTTGAAAGGGTGCCCCTCTATCCCGAGGCTGTGCCCTCTTGTCCTAGACTCTCCCACGATGGAAACATCCTTCCCACACCAACTCTGTCCGGGCCTTTCAACATTTGAAAGGTTTCAATGATATTCCCCTCATCCTTCTGAATTCCAGCGAGTACAGACCCAGAGCCATGTAACGCTCCTCGTGTGATAACCCTTTCATTCCTGGAATCATCCTTATGAAGCGCCTCTGGACCCTCTCCAATGGCAGCACATCTTTTCTAAGATGACGGGCTCGAAGCTGTTCAAAATACTCAAGGTGAGGCCTCACCAGTGCCTTATAAGGCCTCAGCATCACATCCTTGCTCTTGTATGCTAGACCTCTTGAAATGAATGCTAACATGACATTTGCCTTCCTCACCACCGAATGAGCCTGTAAGTTAACCTTCATGGTGTTCTGCACAAGGACTCCCATCTCCCCCTGCATCTTAGATTCCTGGAATTTCTCCCAGTTTAAAAAATAGTTCGCATATTTGTTTCTGCTACCAAATTGCATGACCCTGCATTTTCCCACATTGTACTTCATTTGCCACTTTCTTCCCCATTCTCCTAAACTAAATCCTTCTTCATCCTACCTGTTTCCTCAACACTATTGCCCCTTCATCAACCTTCGCATCATCTGAAAACTTGGCAGCAAAACAATCTATTCCATTATCTAACTCAGTTATAAAAAGCATAAAAAGAAGCGGTCCCATTACTGACCCCTGTGGAACTAGTGACTGGCAAACAACCAGAAAAGGGTCCTTTTTATTTTAACTCCTTACCTCTTGCCAATCAGCCAATGTTCTAACCATTTTAGTGAATTTCCTGTAATACTATGGACTCTTAACTTGGTAAGCAGTTCATGTGTGTGCACCTGGTCAAAGGGCTTCTGGGGTTCCAAGTGTACAGCATCCAATTCATCACCTTTATCTAATCTACTTGTAATCTCCTTGAGAAATTCCAAAAGAGTCATCAGGCAGGATTTTCCCTGAAGGAAACCATGCTGACTTTGTATTATCTTGTCCTGTGTCACCAGGTACTCCATCACCTCATCCTTAACAATTGATTCTAACATCTTCCCAAGAACTGAGGTCAGGCTAACTGGTCTATAGTTGCCTTTCTGCTGCCTTCCTCCTTTCTTAAAGAGTGGAGTGGCATCTGCAGTTTTCCAGTCCTCCGACACCATGCTGGAGTCTAATGATTATCGCAAGATAATTTCTAATGCCAGCAAAATCTCTAACGCTACCTCTTTCAGAACCCCAGGGTGCAGTTCATCTGGTCCTAGTGACTTGTGTAACTTTCAGTCTTTCAGCATTTTGAGCACCTTCTCTCTTGTAATAGTAACTGCACCTACTTCTCTTCCATCACACACCACAATATCAGCGGTGTTGTCAGTGTCTTCCACAGTGAAGACTGATGCAAAATACTGATTTAGTTTCATCAGCCATCTCATTGTACTCGGTTATTGTTTCTCCTGCCTCACTTTCTAGCGGTCATTGATCCACTCCAATTTATCTTTTTTTTATTTTTAACATACTTGACTTGGGGAAAAAACTTTTGTATTCCATTTTGATATTATTTGCTAGCTTGCTTTCATATTTCATCTTTTCCCTTCTAATGTTTAGTTGCTCGCACTAATGTTGCGACCACATTTTCCTAAGGGTTCTTCTACCTTAAGCTCCCTAATCACCTCCCGTTCATTATATAGCAGCCAAATCCAGTATAGCTGATCCCATAGTAGGCTCAACGACAAACTGCTCTAAAAGGCTATCCCTCTGGCATTCAACACACTCGCTCCCTTGAGATTTATTACCAACCTGATTTTTCCAATTGACCATCATGTTAACATGTCTCATGACTACCATAACATTGCCCTTTTGACCAGCGTTTTCTATTTCCTGTTGTAACCTGTGGTCCACCTCCCAGCCTCTGTTAGAGGCCTCTATATAACTGTCATCAGCGTCTTTTTACACTTGCTGTTTCTTAATTCAACCCACAAAGATTCAACAACTTCCAATCCTATGTAACATCTTCCTACTGATCTGATGCTATTCTTTACCAGTAGAGCCACACTACCCACTCTGCCTGCCTTCCTATCCCTCTGATATAACATGTAACCTTGGGCATTCAGCTCCCAACTGCAATCATCCTTCAGCCACGATTCAGTGATGACCGCATCATCAATATCTTCCAATCCTATGTAACATCTTCCTACTGATCTGATGCTATTCTTTACCAGTAGAGCCGCACTACCCACTCTGCCTGCCTTCCTATCCCTCTGATATAACATGTAACCTTGGGCATTCAGCTCCCAACTGCAATCATCCTTCAGCCACGATTCAGTGATGGCCACATCATGCCTGTCAATGTATGATGTTGAGTGGACAGTCACGGGGGATATAGAGAGAGGGCTTTAGAGATGGTTGGAGCAAGGGGAGAGAGCTGGAGTGAGGAGAGCGAGGTAGAGAGAAAGGTGTAGAGGGGTAAGAGAAAGGGAGTGGGAGGTCTTTTTTGCGAAGGTTGGGAGGGAAAGGCGGAATTGGGGGGAGGTGTGTTGAGCGACAGAAAGGGGTGAGGGAGGATGGGTGTGCAGTGTACCGAGGTGGTGTGGGTGAGCGATAGGGGCAGCGAGGAAGGAGAGGTGAGGGAAAATGGCTTCGAGGAAGGGGAGGGGGAGACGAGTTTGCAGCAAAATGAGTGAATGTGTGCAGTGCGGAGGGTGTGGTAAACTGACCGGGATCGTAGAAAGGAGGGTTCAGTGTTTTGGGTGGCGAGGAGAGTGGAGCGATTTGGAAGGGGAGAGGAAGAGGCCGGAAGAAGAGTCCATTGTGAAGTGCAGCGGCAGTGAGGAGACGTGGATAAGTGAGCGGCGCTGCGTATGGTCAGAATGATTAAACTAACCAGTTATTTATCCACAGTGGCGAATATGTTAGTCATGGTTGAGATTGCGGCCCTCGTCTCGGAATCCCACAGCGACAGTTTTACCGCACATGGTTCCGGTTCTGCAATCCGACGCTGGGGGGGGGGGGGGGGGTGGTTGGGGTTGTTGTGGGGTGAGGCGGGGGTTGGGGGTATTGCGATTTCCACGCACTGCTCCCGGTCTGTGTCGAACTGTAAATCCGTCAGATCATGCCCTCCCATCCATGTACTTAACCAAGTTTCTCACACAGAAATTGTTAAGACTTCGGACAAAGTCAGGAATTAAAAATATTGGGTATGTTGCGACTAACGTGAACTGCGTATATTTCAATGCAAAGAGGTAATGGAGGAAAGGGGAATGAGCTCAGGTCTTGGATCAACACAAGGAATTACGATATGGTAGCCATTAGTAAGACTTGGCTGCAAGAAGGGCAGGATTGGCAGCTCGATATTCCGGGGTTCCCTCCCATTGGACGCGACAGAACGAGGGTGATTAAAGGGGCAACTGTGGCGCTACTAGTTTTGGGAATATGTCACGCCATTTCTTTGTCAGTACAGACCGGGGAACTCGTCCAGTGAGGCTTTATCTGCGGGGTTAAGAGGAACAATTTTTAGAGAGTCCGCACCCTGTTACAAGAAACATAATCTGTTACAGGAAGTGTTTTAACTTTCTAGGTATCGCAGGCCTCCGTTAGTCTCGATAGACCATGGATTTGCGCTTTGGAAAGTTTCCAGGGCGCAAGCCTGGGCAGGATTTTTTCTTTATGGAAGACCGGAAGTTCCCCAAGCTGCAAGTCTACTCTATCCACACCACTGATGTTGTCCAAGGGAAGGGCATTAGAACCCATACAGCATCAGTGTCGTCACCATGGCACCAGTGGTGGGAGAGGGGAACCCCTCTCCAGACCGGGGGAGAGGGGAATGAAGAACAAAAAGGATGTGCAGAGGGGAGTATAGTGGTGGTGAGAGGGGTACTGAACGAGAGGTGCACAGCTAGAGGCGAGAATGTGGGTGGAGAGCGAGGGGGTTGAGAGAATGCAGAGTGAGTGGAAAGACAGGAGTGGGGAGAGGGAAAGTAATATGCACGGTGAGGGGAGATAGAGGACCCAGGGGTGATGATGGTTTCACTCAACTTTCCTCCTCTTCTTCACTTCCCTTTCCCCACTCCCTTCCGTAATCTCTTCCCATCCCCTCTCCCGCTCTCCCTGTCCCCTGTAGAAGTTGGTCTTGATTGACGCGAACCAACTCGCACCTTCAAACCTCGCCTCCAGTTTGCACAGAAATCCATTAAAGATACCTTCCCCGCTCTACAGCCTGAAGAGGACAGTGCATCATTTCATCACGGGTGGCATGACGAAGGGTGGAGGGACGGGTAGTTTTGAGGAAGTTGAGGCGGTACAGAGGGACAGGCAGATTAGGAGAGTGGGACAAAAGTGGCAGTGGGAATAAAGTGTCCGCAAATGTACTTGAAGCCGAAGGCAAACACGAAGGCGCCAATGCACTTGGGAGTCCTTGTGTAGGATTCCCTAAAGGTGAGATTTCCGGGTGAGTCCGTGGTGAGGAAGGCAGGTGCAATATTAGCATTCATTTCAAGAGGAATAGAATATAAAAGCAAAGATGTCCTGTTGAGACGTTGTAAAGCACTGGTGAGGCCGCACTGTCAGCAGTTCAGGCCATTACCTTAGAAAAAGTGCTGTGAACCTGGAAGGAGTTCAGACGAAGTTGACGAAAACGATTCTGCGATTGAATGGCTTGTCATATGAAAAGTGTTTGACTCTGGGCCTGTATTCACTGGATTTCAGAAGGATAAGAGGTGATGTCATTGAAGCCTGACCGAAGAGTTTGACGGAGTGGATGTGGAGAGGATGTTCCCTCTGGTGGGAGAATCTGAGACCAGAGGACACAACCTCACAATGGAGAGGCGTCCTTCTGGAAGGCATTTATTTTGCCAGGAAGTGGTGAATGTGTGGAATTCTTTGTTACAGGCTGCTGTGGAGGCCAAATCTTTATGTATATTTAAGGAAGAGTTTGATCGTCTCTTGATTGGTCAGGGCATGAATGGATACACGGAGAAGGCAGGAGACTGGGGCTCAGACGGAAACGGAATCAGTCATGATGAAATGGCGGCGCAGACTCGATGGATCTGATGGGCTGATTCTGCACCGATGTCTTATGGTCATTTTGTCTCGTGGACTTTCAGGGAGACAAATTCCACAAATGATTCCGGTTGGGTGGGGTCAACAATCCCTGCTTGTGAAATGAAACCCGCTGTTTACCGTGGAGGAGGGGGTTTCTTGCGACAGCAGTTGCCCGGATGGTATGGCAATAATCTCTTAATGTTAGTGTTAAATAATGAACGTGAATAGACTCCTTTAGTTCTAGAATCACTGAGAAAATAATTGACAACATTTGTTCCTGTTGAGTGGGAGTTAATTACCGAACGTGTTTTCTCTAATTTCAGCAGAGATTCTAACTCACCATCTTCCCGATTTATTAATCTAATACCAAATACACATGGACGGGAGGGATATGGAGGACTCTCCATATTCCAGTTCTAGCTCCAGAGGACCATAAGATCAGAAGACGAAATAGATAGATAGATAGATAGATAGATAGATACTTTATTCATAACCATGGGGAAATGTCAGAATTGGGCCATTCAGCCCATCGAGTCTGCTCCTGCAGTTCATGGCTGATCCCGGATTCCACGCAACCCCACACACCTGTATTCACACTATATCCTTTGATGCCCTGACCGTTCAGGAAACGATAGACTTGCGCTTGAGATGTAAGCAAGACTTGTCCTCCACCGCAGACTGTAGCAGAGCGTTTCACAGACTCTCATGCTCCATGATAGGTAATTGTAGTATGGCAAGCGGCTGCGGATGGTAACATTAACTCCGTGGTCACACTGGAGCTGCTCAGAATTCTGCATTCTGAGAGACATAACTACCTCTCAAAACTTCAGGAGCTTCTCCGCACAGTCGGCGGTGACGTCACATGAAGTGGCTGCTGTGCAGAACGACTTTGAGGAACCTGCTTACAATCATGGGCACAGTATATCCCGCGGTGACTGACATAGGTAAACAGACAGGGCTCTCCATTACTTTAACCTCAGTAACACCTGCTCTCTATGCTCCGGCAAACATGGAACATTATTCACTGCATTACTAAAATGGATATTTTAAATATCTGGCAAATTGACTTATAACGGCGGTCTGAAGTTATTTATTTATATCTGTTTCTGTGCTCCATATTCACTGTCCCTGACGACAGTGAAACATTCTTTAATCTCACCGAAGAGCACATCGCGGGAATTGCAAAACTTGGACGTTGAAGCGGTCGATTGAAGTGGAATATGGACAGAAACTTCACAGAAAGGCCCTGCCCTGTGTTCACATAATCTGTCGCACTGCGCTGTCTATAGTCAGCGCTTAGAATTGATTGGGCAGAAATAGTTTCTGATTGAAACAATATCTGGCACCAATAGAATCTGCTGCTGAACCTAGGTTTTGTCTGAAATCGAGATGGTATGTTGTTTCTGTAATCGGTACTATTGAATGGAAACTAATGCAATGAGCTACCTGCACAATCACAGTTAATTTGCAGGTAGATCCCTGCGCTGTCGCGGTTGTAGCCATTGCTCACGGTCCATTTATATTCTTCCTGTCATTTTTGTACAGATGTACATCTACAACCTGGCCTCGGTTCCGTCACCCAGCTTACAGCATCGCGTCCTCTCTCCCTCATCCCCTCGGGCCGACTCCCCAAAAGCCCGCCAAAACTAGCTTACAGACCCAGAAGAGAGAATAACATTAATCCCAATTGGTTAACAAATAAATGCAATTATCGTTATCAGTAAATTTTAACCCAAACAAGCTTCCAGCACTCTTTTATAACAAAGAAGCATTCTTACTTTTAACAAGACAAAGAAGCCATTTTGATTAACAGACGGAGTAACAAAGAAGAAACGCCCTTTACACTCTCCCCCCACCAAATAAAAGTCATGTTCTCATGACTTCTAAATAACTCCCCAACTCTTCCTGCCAATACACACCCTAACCCAGGCACAAACAGTGACATTGCTCCCCAAACAGTAGACCTCACGCCCTGCTCCTCAGGCGCTACATAAGTCAACTTATCTGGGAGTTCCTTAACCCTCCGAGACCTCCGTACCCCTTCAGCAAAACCCTCCAGGCTCGGACACAACCTCGGGTCCGCTTGCCAACTTCTCTCTCAATCTCTCACTCTTAACCCCACTGCAACTCTGAGCCCCCCGCTGTCCACGGCTAACCCTCCTCACTACACCTGACTCACTGGCAGAAGGGCAGTCTCTTCCTCAAACGAGCGGGTTAGCAAAAGGCAGCATGTACCACACATCAGCGCATCATCCTTCGAATCCGTATTCTTCCTCACTTCTGCGATCGGTAGCTGCTGTTTGATCTTCTCCAAACGGAAGCACGTGGCCTGCACTGCTCCCCCAACCTCTTCAGCCTCCCGCAATCGAGACATCAGCTTCCTCTCTGGCTCCTCCAACTCCCGCCACAGTCTCAACAATTCTGTATTCACTGCACTTATCTCCAGCTTTTCCTTCCTGATGACTTCTTCAAGGTCAACATTCAGGGTTTCCACTTCATTTGGACTGTCGATGGTCATCTTCAGGTTCCCTTCAAACTTCCGCTTCTCTCTTCCAAGATCTGTCCGCAATTGCTTCACCTCCTCAAACTCCCCTCTCCGGGCTCTCGGTTTGCTGTTACTCTTAATCAGATAACTTTCTTGGTCTCCCAACTGATTCCGGATCACTTTCTCCGGTCTCTGCTGAGAATTCGGCCTCTCCATCTCCACATCAAACTTGATTCCGTAGAGACAGTCACTCACGAGCTGCGACCTTCGCCAGACCTGACACGTGACCAGAGAAAGCTTTAGCTCTTTAGTTCTCAGTCGCTCCTGCAACAGTCTCGCTTCAGATTCTCCCGAGGCAAATCCAAATACCAGGAGAACATCCACATACGCCAAAACTCCAGACACCTCCACATCCCCCATGGTCTTCCACGTGCCCCGCGGGAAGGTCGCAAGGGCTCCGGATATGCCCTCTGGCATCTTTTCGTACCGGAAGAATCCTAGGGGACCTATAACGGCCGTCTTCTCCTTGTCGGCCTCACTCATCGGCATCTGGCAAAATCCACTCCACAGATCCAGCACCTTAAACCACTTCGCACCACTCAGACAGGCCATCGTCACTTCGGCCCTCAGGGCCGTATTCTGGTCACTGACAGTGCGCCTCTTCAGCGCAATATAATCCACACACACGCTGCCTACGTCTTCCACGCCTGTAGGGGCCCAGTCGCCGCGACCTCTCTCTCTCACCGAGGTGTCTTCAGCGGTCAACTTCCCTCCCTCGTGGTATTTCGGAGCGTCCACTAAGAGGGTCTCACCCTCAGATACTTGCCCCAGGCCGTACCACCACCGGCTCTCGTTTGAATTCGGTACCGGCCCGTGGCTATTACACAAGTCCTCACAAGCAGCTCGAAACTCTGGGTTTAATAATAATAATAGACAGTACACCATATGCGATCAAATGATAACACTTTATAGATATTACTAGAACTATGTGATTAATAATGATACAATATATATATAAAGGAAAATAAAATAAAGAAAAGGCGCCAAGACTTATCAAATTCCAAACCACTTCGTGTACAACCGTTGGAGCTCAATTAACAAAGTCTTCTGGCCACCATTTGATCCCCTCCGAACTCCTCGACTCGTAGCTCAGGACCACCCGAAGTGATCAACCAAGCACATCTATTTTCGTCTTCTGTCCTCGCCGAACATCCTGGCCTCCGAGTGGGGGTCCGTTCCTCACCCAGTTTACAGCATCGCGTCCTCTCTCTCTCTCTCTCACCCCCTCGCGGCGATCTTCCCAAAAGCCCGCCAACAATAGCTTACAGACCCAGAAGAGAGAATAACGTTAATTCCAATTGGTTAACAAATGAATACAATTCCCGTTATCAGTAGATTTAACTCAAACAAGCTTCCAGCACTCTCTTGCAACAAAGAAGGATTCCTACTTTTAACAAAACTAAGAAGCCATTTGATTAACATACGCAGTAACAAAAAAGAAAAATAAACCCTCACAAAGAAGAAACCCCCTTATACTAATAAGAAACCCCCTCTACACAACGTTCTCATGGATGCTGCCCGACCTGCTGAGTTCCTCCAGTGTGTTGTACGTGTTGCCTTTACCAGCGTTTGAATGCCACCGATCCTTGAATGTGGAGTTAGAGATGCAGGAGAAGACAGCGCCCCACTGACGTTTAATATTGTGGATCTGTGAAAGATAAATCAATTCTGTATCAAATCCCACGTCGCAGGTACTTACTGTCACTGCCAAACTCACAATGTACACTCGAGAGGCCACTCGGTCCATCTGCTCTCTGCCCAGGTTTCTGTTCCATATCAGTATTTTAAAAGTTATCTCTCACTCTCCCTGTTGCAACTTGTCACCACTCCGTGGGAGAAGAGATTTCCCTTGAATTCCCAGAATCAGAGAAACCTGCAGCAAATTACAGGTCCTTCGGCCCACAGCAACCAACTCTAGAAAATGCCTAGAATTTTCCTACGACAGAACCCTCTATTTTCCTAAGCTCCGTGTACCTATCTAAGGTTCTCTTGAGAGGCTCAATTGTACCCGTCTGTACCACCGTCGCTGGCAGTGCAGTCCACACACCCACCACTCTCTGTATAAAAAAATATATCTCTGACATCTCCCTTGAACTACTTCCAAGCACCTTAACTATGCCCCCCACATGTTAGCCATCTCAGCCCTGGGGGAAAAAAGCCTCTGACTTTTCACACGATCAATGCCTCTCATCATCTTTTACACCTGCATGAATTTCCTGCATGATTTCCCCCAGGCTAATTAACACGATGAGCTCAGTGAGTATTTGACCTTCCCCAGAGCTCTGGACTAAGGTGGTTAAAGTCCTTTTTCCCTGCTTTTTTCAAATTTTGTGTCATTTTCACCAATTTCAAAGGACTGTACCTCAGACAGCTGGGTTCCTGCAATGCACCTCTTAAGCTTGACAGCAGACTAGTGAGTGAATCTTCAGTGGAGCAGAGTCAGAAACCAAAGAGTTGCCAGCACCAATCAGGGCTTTGGGGCTCTGGAAAGAGATGGGGTCTGGAGGTTACGAGCAGGAGGAGGAAGAGAAGCAAGACCAGCAGGATGTGGCTATGAATGAAAGATGAGAAACATTTGGAAACTGGTTAATTGAAAAACAAAATGGTTAATTTCTACAAAACATTGCAGGTAATCAGCAGATCAGGCAGCAAATGTGGAGAGGAATAAATGGGCAGCATTTAATCCGAGCCCCTTCAGCATGTCTAGACTGTGTACTCCTCTGCTTAGTTGCTGCCTGAACTGCAGAGTTCCTCCAGTATTGTGTGTGTGTGTGTGTGTGTCTCTGTATTTCCAGCAACTGCAGAATCTCTTTTGTTTCACATCTGCATTTGTAAGAGGATTGTACTTTGGCATTAGATACACGAAATGCATGTTGATAATGAGTGTATCGTTTATGGGAGCCGCTTTCTGCGTTAAGAAAGCTGCTGAGTTTTCTACACACACAAAAAAACTGAGATATGGACATGGAACCGATGCTTGCAAGAAATTTTTAATGGCACCATGATTACCCATAAAGCCCCGCGGTTAAAATTTCGCTGTCGTTTGAAGCACCGATCAAATGCGCAGGCGTCAGGATTGCTGCCGGCTCTGATAATTACGCATGCGCGCAGTATACAAAATGTCGGGAGGAGCGGAAAGGTAAGGGCTTTTTCGACTCGAATTGAGTGACAATTGCTGTGAGAACCGGAGACTGTGGCCCGCAAACTCGGCACAGGCCAGGTCTTTATCCTATCTCTCAGCCCCAAGATCCGTATACGGGCCCCGGGGAGCTTCCGGCTAATCGGAATGGGAGCAGATAGATCTCACAGACAGAGCTGAGCTCTAGCAATCTGAATGCAAGGATAATGAACTCGGAAAAAGAGAACACAATCTTTCTATCAGCTGTTGAGGAAATCACCTTTGTTCTGCCTCCAACCGCAGCAAGAGAAAATCTGCAGCGGCTGGAAATCCAAGCAACACACAAAATGCCGGAGGAACTCAGCATTAGTACTCTTTTCCATAGATGCTGCCTGGCCTGCTGAGTTCCTCCAGCATTTTGTGTGTGTTGCTTGTTCTACCTCCTCTTGCTCTGGACTTTTCTACCAGTGAGAACATGTTTTGTCCTATTCTCTCTCGGTCCGTAATAATATCAAGCACCTTTGCCCTGGGCAACAAGCAGCTGTAACATCACAAATGTGCCAGACTCAAATGAGACAGACACTGCCCTTGTCTTCATATTCATTGGCATTACCATCACTGAGTTCACCACCATCAGTCATTGGGGGAGGGTTCAGGGGGAATATTTATGTAGAGTACAGAAACTGGGGATGCCTGTTTGCATTTTGGTGATGCAAAAGTTACTGGAGAATTTGCAAGTGGGAAGAAATGGCGTGATATTTGGAAATCTGACTTTTTAAAGCATAGTTTAGCAAGCAAACCACATATGGACAATGTGCAAAAGCTTTGGTGAGAAAATCCTCTGTTACCCGTTCCAGGCCTGCTACATAGGTTGTGTGAGAGTGCAGATGAACTGGATCGAACCCAGAGGAGATCAAAGTTCCTATTGACAGTGATTTGCCAGCTGTTAGAATGAATGCCTCTCTATATAAAATTCACTGTGCACATCTTGTCACTGGGTAAAAAATGCACAGTACAAGATTTATCTGCACAGTAGTTATTACAAATTAGAGGGGAGATTTTTACAAATTAGAGAAGTATTGGAGGGAAGGAGGGGAGACCTCCCGTGTCCCTGATGCCCTCACCTACAAGATGTGCATCCAGCTGCAGCTTGTAACCCTGCACTTCAATGAGCTGCAACTTGAAATGGGTGAATTCCAGATCATCCAGCAGTTGGAGGGCGTGATAGATATGACATGAAGAGAGGTGAGTTACACCCAAGGGGCAGGACAAAGGAAACTGGGTGAGAGTCAGGAAGGAAAATGAGGTTAAATAGGCATCACAGAGTACTCTAGTGGCCATCCCCCATAACAACAGGTGGACCACTTTAGAAGCTGTTGGGGGTAATTACCTGGCAGAGGAGTCAAATGATGAGGGGTATTGAGCGTGTGGGTGGCCAGCAGTTTTTTCCCAGGGTTGAAATGGTTAACATGAGGGGGCATAGTTTTAAGGTGCTTGGAAATAGATACCGAGGGGATGTCAGGGGTAAGTTTTTTACACAGAGAGTGGTGGGTGCGTGGAATGTGCTGCCAGCTGTGTTTGTTGAGGCAGATACAACAGGGTCTTTCAACAGCCTCTTAGATAGGTACATGTAGCTTAGAAAAATAGAGGGTGTGTGCTGGGGAAATTCTGGGCAGTTACTAGAGTAGGTCACATGATTGGCACAACATTTTAGTCAGAATGGCCTGGAATATGCTGTAGATTTCTACGTTCCATTTTGAACAGTGAAGTAACTTCTCTTCTTTAAACTGTACAGGGTCCATGATTTTAATGCCGCTTTTCCACACTCCCATAGAATCTTTGTCCATATCCTGAGTAAATAGAGAATGGAAAAATATTTAAGATCTCCCCCATCTGCTTTGGTTCCACACGTGGATTGTCATTCTGTTCTTCCAGAGGACCAACTTTGTGTCTTGCAATCCTTTTGCTCTTAATCTATCACTAGAATCCCTGAGGATTATCCTTCACCTTTTCTGTGACAGCAACCTCATGCCTTCTTTTAGCCATCCTGATTTATTTCTTATGTGTTTTCTTGCATTTCTTATACTCCATAAGAAACTGACTGCCTATCCCTGTTATGCAATTCCATTTTGTGCTTTACCAGGGTCTCAATATCTCTTGCAATCCAAGTTTCCCTACAGTTTCTATTTTTACCTTTTATTCTGACAAGCGCATACCCACTTTGTACTTTCAAAATTTTGGTTTGAAGGCCTCCCATTTACCAAGCACACCTTTGCCATAAAGCAGCCTGTCCCAATCCACAGTTGTCAGATGCTAGTGTTGATTCCAGGTGTTGATCCATGCCCTGAACACATCCACCTTTCCTACGCTGCTCCTTGTATTGAAATATATAGGGCTCAGCATATTCACTGCACCATGCTCAACGTTTTCATTCCTGACTTTGTCTGAGGCCTGAACAACATCTGTCTCCACAACCTCTCCACTACCATTCAGGCTCCCATTCCCCCTGCAACTTTAGTTTAACCCTCCCTACCCCCACCTCCCAGCATGCAGATCTATCACCCCTTTGGCTTTCCTCTCCCAGATCAATAAAAAGGACGTTCATACCAGGTACAGGCAGATAGGAACAAATGGGGTCCTTATGAAATACAGGAAATTCAAGTGAACACTTATGAAAGAAATAAAAGAAGGCATGAGGTTGCCCCAGCAGACAAGGTGAAGGAGAATCCTCAGGGATTGTGCAGATATGTTAAGAGCAAAACGATTGTAAGGGAAAAAATTAATTCTCTGGAAGATCAGAATGGTAATCCATAAGAAGGGATAACGTAGACTTGGGGAGATTTTTTTTGCATCCGTATTTACTCAAGAGCTGAACACAGAGTCTACAGAAGTGAGGCAGAGCCGCATCAACTTCATGGACCCTGTACAGATTACAGAGGTGGAGGTGTTTGCTGTCTTAAGGCAGATTAGTGTGGATAAATCCCCAGGGCCTGACAAGTTGTTCCCCAGGATCCTGCGGAGGACAAGTGCAGAAATTGTCAGGGCACAAGCACAGATATTTAAATAATCGTAAGTGACAGGTGAGGTACTGGAGGATTGGAGGACAGCCGATGTTGTTCTGCTGTTCAAGAAAGGCTCTGAAACTAAACTGAGAAATTGTACATTGGTGAGCTTGACATCAGTAGTGGGAAAGTTCTTGGAATGTTATGTGCAGGAACCCAATATATAAGTATTTGGATCGATGTGGACTGATTAAGGAGAGACACCATGGCTTTGTGCATGGTAGGTCATGTCTAACCAATCTTATAGAGTCTCTTGAGGAAGTTATCAGGGAAGTGTATGAAGGCCAAGCAGCAGATATCTACATGGACTTTAGCAAGGCACTTGACAAAGTCTCATATGGGAGTTTGGTCAAGAAGTTTCAGTCACTCAGCATTCAAGATAAGATAGTAAATTGGATGAGACACTGTCTTTGGGAGAAGCCAGAGTGTGGTAGCAGATGGTTGCCTCTCTGACTAGAGGCCTGTGACTAGTGGTTGCCGCAGGGATCAGTGCTGGATCTGTTGTTGTTTGTCATCTATATCAGTAATCTGGATAATAGTGTGGTTAACTGGATCATCAGATTTGTGGATGACACCAAGATTGGTGGTGTAGTGGACAGTGAGGAAGATTATCATGGCTTGCAGTGCAATCTGCACCAGCTGGGAAAATGGTTTGAGAAATGGAAGATGGAATTTAATGGAGACACGTGTGAGGTGTTGCACTTTGGTCTGACCTACCAAGGGAGGTCTTTCACAGTGAGTGGTCGGGCACGGAGGAGTGTTGTAGAAGAAAGGGTCCTGGGAGTACAGGTCCTTAATTCACTGAAATTGGTATCACAGTTAGATAGAGACGGAAAAAAAGATTTCAGCCCAATGGCCTTCATGAACCAAAGTACTGACAAATATAGATGGATTTTATGTTCACTTCTAGAAGACATTGGTGAGGCCTAATTTAGAGTATTGTGTGCAGTTTTGGTCACCTGCCTACAGGAAAGATGTAAAAGGTTCAGAGAGTTCAGAGAAAATTCTCAATAAAGTTGCCAGATCCGGAGGACTTGGGTTATAAGGAAAGATTGAACAGGTCAGAGCTTTATTCATTGGAATGTAGAAGATTGAGGGGAGATTTGATTGTGATAGAGGGGCATAGATAGTGTAAATGCAAGCTGGCTTTCTCCACTGAGATTGGCTGGGACGACAACCAGAGGCCATGGGTTAAGGGTGAAAGGTGAAATGTTAAGTGGAACATGAGGGGAAACTTCTTCACACAGTCAGTCATCCGGGTGTGGAATGAGCAGCCAGCATAAGTGGTACATGCGAGCTCGATCTCAACATTTAAGAGGTTTGTGTAGATACCTGGATGGTAAGGGTATGGGATTGGGCAATTTAAATAGTTCGACATAAACTAGATGGCCCAAAGGGCCTGTTTCTGTGTTGTAATTTTTTATGACTGTGACAAGAACCTGAAATAATACAAAAATTCACTCTAAATCCTTTTATCAGACGTGCGGACATCTCAGCAGGAATTTTTCATATGGTGTTAAAACTGTGGCACTTTAAGTTAATAATACATAAAAGAAAATCCCAGTTGCACGAGGGAATAATACCAATGGAGAGAGTCAAACTGAGCGAGGGTACAAATTGGTGATGGCAGAAATGCCCCATTCTTATAGAGACAGGAAGAGCATCAGGGAATTGATGGTCATTCCAGATACCAGCACTCTGCCCAGTCAGGAGATGATTTCTCTGTCCAGCTTGGGTTGAACCTCACTGTAACAGTGTGATACAGATCAAACCTTGGCAACTCAAGTAATTTCAACTGAAATATTGTCCTAAACCCATTGATGGATTTTGCAAATCTTTTTACAGGTTAAAAACGAGAAGGAATTTGTCGCTGTGAATCTCAAACATGACACGCCAGTTTTGCTGTCTCTGTCTGGATGTTTAAGAAGTGGAGCAAGGGATTCACTCGATCATCCTTCCTGCTCAGACCATGGAATGGATTCACTCGGTCAACTGACCAACTGGCACACCCATCATTTTACACAAGAGAAAGGCCGTTCACCTCCTCAGACAGTGGGAATGGATTCACTCGGTCATCTCAACTGAAGGTACATTAGCAAGTTCACACTGGGCAAGGCCATTCACCTGTTCTGTGTGTGAGAAAGGTTTCAGTCAGTTTTCCCACCTGTGGACACACCAGGCAGAGGCTGGTCATCTGCTGAATTTCTGGGAAAAGATTCACTCAGTCATCTGACGTAATGGCTCACCAGCGAGTTCACAGCAGGGAGCGGCTGTACACCTGCTCAGACTGTGGGAAGGGATTCAGTCAGTCATCTTACCTGCATAGACATCAGCGAGTTCACACTGGGGAGAAGCCGTTCACCTGCTCAGAATGTGGGAAGGGATTCACAGATTCATCCTGCCTACTGGTACATCAGCGAGTTCACACTGGGGAGAAGCCGTTCACCTGCTCAGAATGTGGGAAAGGATTCACTCAGTCATCCCACCTGCAGAGACATCAGCGAGTTCACACTGGGGAGAGGCCTTTCACCTGCTCAGAATGTGGGAAGAGATTCACTGAGTTATCCAACCTACAGAATCATCAGCGAGTTCACACTGGGGAGAAGCCATTCACCTGCTCAGTCTGTGGGAAGGGATTCACTCACTTATCCAACCTACAGAATCATCAGCGAGTTCACACTGGGGAGAAGCCGTTCACCTGCTCAGACTGTGGGAAGAGATTCACTCACTTATGCAACCTGCAGAATCATCAGCGAGTTCACACTGGGGAGAAGCTGTTCACCTGCTCTGTCTGTGGGAAGGGATTCACTGATTCATCCACCCGGCAGAAACATCAGCGAGTTCACACTGGGGAGAAGTCGTTCACCTGCTCAGAATGTGGGAAGGGATTCACGGATTCATCCTGCCTACTGGTACATCAGCGAGTTCACACTGGGGAGAAGCCATTCACCTGCTCAGAATGTGGGAAGGGATTCACACAGTCATCCCACCTACAGAGACATCAGCGAGTTCACACTGGGGAGAGGCCATTCACCTGCTCAGACTGTGGGAAGAGATTCACTGAATCTTCCACCCTACAGAGACACCAGCGAGTTCATACTGGGGAGAAGCCGTTCACTTGCTCAGTTTGTGGGAAACGATTCACTCTGTCATCAACCCTACTGGTACATCAGCGAGTTCACACTGGGGAGAAACCGTTCACTTGCTCAGTCTGTGGGAAACGATTCACTCTGTCATTCCAACTACTGAAACACCAGCGAGTTCACACAGGGGAAAGGCCGTTCGCCTGCTCAAAATGTGGGAAGAGATTCGCTGGATCATCCAACCTACAGAGACATCAGCAAGTTCACACTGGGGAAAAGCCGTTCACTTGCTCAGTCTGTGGGAAGAGATTCACTCAATCGTCCCAACTAGTGGCTCACCAGTCACTTCACAATGGGGAGTGGCCATAGTTATGAATCCCTGGGTTTCGTTTGCTTTGGACTGTCATTTTAAGAGAGAGAGAGAGAGAGAGATTAAGAAGGTGAATCAGTCTGACTTGCAGCTTGTTTTGTTTTAACCGAGGACACAGACACTCAGAGACAGACGGAGATGAAGGAGGCAAAATGGAAGGATCGAAACCAGTGAACTAATGGCCAAGGGTCACTGTTTGGAATTTTCCTATGCCCACAAGTGTGGGTTAATTATCGATTCAGCGTACATCAAATGTGTGGTTGTTACCTTGTTTGATCCACAGGAATGGATCTGATTTGGGGTATACTGTGTAGACCACTGATGTGTTAACCCTTGCCTGGCTGTGGTGTGGTTATCCACTTGAAGACGATACCCCTTGTGACAAGTCACTTTTGGTGATAAATTGTATGTGGGTTTGGAACAATGACAAATAAAATTTACAGCGACTGTTCTCTTGTTTTACCACCATGGAACCCGTGGAGTTCGACATAATTGCCTTCTTTCAAAATTTACCCTGGATTACAAATATCTCTCTCATCACCTATTCTGCGGTTGAACTGAACTTTCACACTTTACCATCTCAAGACTCCAAGCCTTGTTTCCCCTGAGCTCAATAGTATTGGATTTATATTTACTCACATATATACACATAACACTGTTAACTTTTGTTTATCTTGCTTAAGTTACTATATTATAAGTAGATTCTAATAAAGATAGTTTTAACATCAAAAACAGACTCCAGGTATAGTCTACTGCTGCTGGTTCGTTTCTAAAACGTTATGATTTGTAACAAAATTGGGGTCTGCATCCAGGATATGGACAGATTTGGGGCGTATTGATTAATTATCAATTTCATCCGTTTTCATTTATTTGTGTGTGGAAAATCAGCAGCAATGGATGCTGATAGACGTCTGGAATAACCAACCTCTGAGGCATTAGAGGATGCCAGAAGGATTGAGTTGTTGAGCCTTGCTAGGTTAAAACTTGCTAAGGTGAAATTGACAATGAGGAGGGCACAGATGCAGAGGATAATAGCTGAACATTATGAATTTGATGGTGTGTTTAAAGTGGAGGAGTTGGAGGTGTTTCCTGAAAGTAAACCTAGTGAGCTTGAGCTCCAGTACAAGTGAGAAAAATTAAAGCTGGAGGCTGCGGAAAGGCAGAGGCAGTTTGAGGCTCGAGAAGCAGAAAAACAGAGAAGAGGCAGAAAAACAGAAGAAGGAAACAGAAAGACAGAGGCTGTTCGAGCTGGAAAAGATAAAGGGGTTGCAGCAAAGGAGTCTAGCGTTGGTCTCTGGTGATAAATTTGAGGCCAGTTGGGAAGTTAAATTGGTCCCTCCATTTGATGACACAGAGGTTGATAAATACTTTCAGCATTTTGAGAAGGTTGCTCAGAGTTTAAAGTGGCCAGAAGAGGGTTGGCCTATTCTCTTACAGAGTGTAATTAAGGGGAAGGCTCAGCAAGCCTATTCTCCTTTGACAATTGATGAAGCAGCTGATTATGACATAGTGAAACAGGCTGTGCTCAAAGCTTACGAGTTGGTCCCAGAATCATACAGGCAAAAGTTTAGAAATTTGAGGAAATCTGTGAACCAGACTTATCTGGAATTTGCTGCTGAGAAGTTTGTGTGCTTTAACCGCTGGTGCACATATAAAAATGTGAATGATGATATTAACAGCTTGAAAGAATTGCTTTTAATTGAAGAATTCAAAAGGTGCATCCCTGATGACATAAAGACGTATTTAGATGAAAAGAATGCTGCCACTTTGCAGGAGTCTGCTAGATTAGCAGATATGTTTGCTCTAACTCATAAGGTGAAGTTTATCCCAAAAAAGAGTTTCCAAAAGAGTAGCAGGGATCACCAGGGTAAACCAGAAATTAAAGCTGGGACTAATGACAAGAGTAAGGATGAAGGGAAGCATTTGGAGAAATATTCTGGTCTTGCTTGTTACTATTGTAAGAAAGCTGGTCATATGATGGCTAATTGTTTCGTCCTGAAGAGGAAAAAGGAAAAGGGGGCAGTCCCGAATGCCTGTGTTCAGTATGTTGAAGCACCTATAAACCCACAGGGTTCTGAACATTCTATTGAGGCTCAGTTAAGGTCTGAGAGGTCTGACCCAGTTAAGAAGGGATTCGATCATTTTATGAGAGATGGATTTGTATTAGTAAAGGAAGAGTCAACCCCAGTACCAGTGAAAATTCTTCGAGTTACTGGGGCTTTTCAGTCACTTATATTAGACAGCGTTCTAAAGTTTGGTGATGAGACTAACACTGGTGAGGTAAATCTTATTAAAGGCATTGGAGGCGGTGTGGTTTCCGTGCCATTGCACAAGGTAACTTTACTGTCAGGGTTGGTTTCGGGACCTGTTAATATTGGATTATGCTCCAGTTTACCAGAGGAAGATGTTACTTTGCTGTTAGGGAATGACCTGGCAGATGGTAAAGTTGTTCCTGCAGTGCAGTTAACAACTGACCCAACCACTGATGACCACAGATGGATTTTAACATTTATCCTTCCTGCGCAGGAACTCGAAGTATGGTTAAAATGTCTGCCGATGCAGATGAGTTTATAGCAGAACAGAACCGAGACCCTGAGATTGAAGCTTTAAAAGAAACAGCTCTCTCAGATGATGAGATTAAGAAAGTGCCAGATGGGTATTATCTCAAGGATGGAGTGTTAATGCAGAAGTGGAAGCCACCTACTATACCAGTGAGTGAGGAATGGGCAATTGTTCACCAAGTTGTAGTTCCTAAAGTTTATAGGACTGAAATTTTAACTTTGGCCCACAGTATGCCTTTAGGTGGCCATTTTGGAGTGAATAAAACTGTCAACAGGATTATGAAATAATTCTACTGGCCTAATCTAAGGAAAGATGTGACCTTTTGCAGAACCTGTCACACTTTTCCAGCTGTGGGTAAACCTAATCAGGTCACGACAGTGCCCCACTGCGGTCTATACCTGCATGCGGTGAACCCTTTTCAAAATTTATAGTGGATTGTGTTGGCCCATTGCCAAAGACTAAAGCTGCCCATCAGTATCTGCTAACTATTATGTGTACTGCATCCAGATTCCCAGAGGCAATACCTCTCAGAAATATTAAAGCTAAACCTGTGGCGAAGGCTCTTACCAAGTTTTTTTTACTTTATCTGGTTTGCCTAAAGAAATCCAGTCTGATCAAGGAAGCAATTTTACTTCTGGATTATTCCAGCAGGTAGTTTATGAACTGGGAGCTAAACAAATTACATCGTCTGCGTACTATCCAGAATTACAATGGGTTCTAGAAAGATTTCATTCTACCCTCAAAACAATGATTAAGACACAATGTGTTCCACACTGTCTCTCTCTCTCACTCCGTGCCTTGTAAAGGCTTGAAAAATTCATCATCGAACGAATGCACCCACATGCCAAAAAAAGACATACTGTGTTGAAAATGGAAAAGACTGGGATGAAGGAATATATTTGCTTTTGTTCGCAGTAAGAGAGTTGGTACAGAAATCACTCGGCTTTAGTCCATTTGAATTTGTATTTGGTCATAGAGTGAGGGGACGTTTGACCTTGTTAAAGGAACAGTGGATTGATGGGGATGTACATGTTAACTTGTTAGACTATGTTTTGAGGTTCAACAATGAACTACTCCAGGCCTGTAGTCTGGCGAGACAAAACTTAAAGATTTCTCAAAACAAAATGAAGTGCTGGTTTTGTTACGAAGAATGAATAACTCTGATGGGCAGAAGGGTGCAGAGTGGCCCCTGCCCCCCCCCCTTTTGGAGAATCACAAATCACTACTATTTCGATGCTGCTACCAAGGAAGTAAGAGAGAGAAAAGAAAATCTGCCAGGGCAGTTGTTATTGATAACAGCTCATGAAAGAGAATGAGAGAGAGAGGGAGACAGCTAAGAGACACAGCTAAGGCGGAACGTCTCCTACTGACAAAAGAGGAGATTTAATGCTATTGTCTTTTGGAGAAGGATTGGTTACTTGGTACTGTTCTATTAATTGAAGTCACTCAGGGGACAGCCAGAGTGGGCTGGTTTGATGGGTTACGTCATTCAAACATGATTGACACCTGAGACCCCGTGAGTGGGGATAAAAGTGAGGTCTGGGGTAAAACCCCTCAGACGCACCGGTAGAAACGCTACTGAGCATCAGAAACCCTCGAGACAGGGTGGGACTTCGAAGACCGAACGAAGGGTCGGTAAATTTTAACTCACAGTGTTTTACAGCGAGGCCGGTGGGGGCTTGCGTGTGTGTCCACCCTTGCCTGGGTGACGAGTCCACCACGGAAGAACGGTCTAGCTAAAGGATGGAAGGGTCATACCTGAATGGTCACAACAATAACGCATCGACGGATCAAAATCGTAAAGGAAGGTTGGCAAAATAATAGTTGTTACTGTTCACACGTTTTCTCTCTCTCTCTCTCTTTCTCCAACAATTGCAACACATCGACAAACAACTACCGCAGCCTGTATGAACTGAACTGAACTTTATATTTCCATCTGACAATTCATTATCCCCTAGACAACGATAGAGCCTGTTTGATTAGTGATTATTATTATACCCTCACTTTTAGGTTTAGTATTTACGTATATTCTCTGTATATTCGCACTGATATTATTTTGTATATTTTTGCGAATAAATATTGTTGAAAATAGTATCACCAGACTCCAACGGATACTTCTATCTTTGCTGGTAAGGCACCCAGTTTCGGGGTTCGTTACAGTTTGATAAGCGGGCTTGCGAAAGAAAATACCAGGTGGGGATAAGGTGTTTACCTTATCTCCAATGTTGACAAATCCACTTCAGGCGAAACTCAATGGACCCTATGAAATAGTCTCTCAAGTTAATAATGTGAATTATGTTATCAAAACACTCGACCGATGTAAACTAACACAGGTGGTACAGATAAACATGATAAAGCCTTATTTTGACAAGTAGGCACCATCTGTGTGTTGTTGTCAAAACGTATGAATCTGGCAACCCTGAGAATGAAACAATTGACTCGTCTGAGACTTTTCACAAGCCAAACATGGTCTCAGTTAGGCTAATGAACTCGGTTGTTCTAGAAATGCTGAGAAGGCTCTTAGAAGGTTTCTGGGAATGGATTCATGTTACCGTAAGTTCTGTAAGAACTTTGCTGGTATTGCTCTTTCTCTGACTAATTTACTGAAGAAGGGTGAAAAGTTTGTTTAGACAGAGCCTTGTCAGAAGGATCGATTTGATCGATTGTTATCAGTAGATAGATAGATAGATAGATAGATAGATATATAGATAGATAGATAGATAGATAGATACTTTATTCATCCCCATGGGGAAATTCAACATTTTTTCCAATGTCCCATACACTTGTTGTAGCAAAAACTCATTACATACAATACTTAACTCAGTAATAATATGATATGCATCTGAATCACTAACTCAAAAAGCATTAATAATAGCTTTAAAAAAAGTTCTTAAGTCCTGGCAGTTGAATTGTAAAGCCTAATGGCATTGGGGAGTATTGACCTCTTCATCCTGTCTGAGGAGCATTGCATCGACAGTAACCTGTCGCTGAAACTGCTTCTCTGTCTCTGGATGGTGCTATGTAGAGGATGTTCAGGGTTTTCCATAATTGACCGTAGCCTACTCAGCGCCCTTCGCTCAGCTACCGATGTTAAACTCTCCAGTACTTTGCCCACGACAGAGCCCGCCTTCCTTATCAGCTTATTAAGACGTGAGGCGTCCTTCTTCTTAATGCTTCCTCCCCAACACGCCACCACAAAGAAGAGGGCGCTCTCAACAACTGACCTATAGAACATCTTCAGCATCTCACTGCAGACATTGAATGACGCCAACCTTCTAAGGAAGTACAGTCGACTCTGTGCCTTCCTGCACAAGGCATCTGTGTTGGCAGTCCAGTCTTGCTTCTCGTCCAACTGTACTCCCAGATACTTGTAGGTCTTAACCTGCTCCACACATTCTCCATTAATGATCACTGGCTCCATATGAGGCCTAGATCTCCTAAAGTCCACCACCATCTCCTTGGTCTTGGTGACATTGAGACGCAGGTAGTTTGAGTTGCACCATATCACAAAGTCCTGTATCAGTTTCCTATACTCCTCCTCCTGTCCATTCCTGACACACCCCACTATGGCCGTGTCATCAGCGAACTTCTGCACATGGCAGGACTCCGAGTTATATTGGAAGTCAGATGTGTACAGGGTGAACAGGACCGGAGAGAGTACGGTTCCCTGTGGCGCTCCTGTGCTGCTGACCACTGTGTCAGACCTACAGTCTCCCAACCGCACATACTGAGGTCTATCTGTCAAGTAGTCCACTATCCAATCCACCATGTGAGAGTCTACTCCCATCTCCGTTAGTTTGTGCTTTAAGATCTTGGGCTGGATGGTGTTAAAGGCACTAGAGAAGTCAAGGAATGTAATCCTCACAGCACAACTGACCCCATCTAGGTGAGAGAGTGATTTGTGCAGCAAATACGTGATAGCATCCTCCACTCCCACCTTCTCCTTATACGCAAACTGAAGCGGATCCCGGGCGTGCCTGGTTTGTGGCCTCAGATTCTGTATTATCAGCCGCTCCATGGTCTTCATCACGTGCGACGTCAAGGCAACAGGTCTGAAGTCATTCAACTCCTTTGGTTGTGGTTTCTTCGGTACCGGGACAATACAAGATGTTTTCCACTGTCTGGGTACTCTTCTCTGATCTAGACTCATGTTGAAGATGCGCTGTAGTGGTTCTCCCAGTTCAGTCGCACAGGCCCTCAGTAATCGTGGGGAAACTCCATCCGGTCCAGCCGCCTTGCTGGTACAGATCTTCCTCAGTTGACCTTCCACCTGTGCAGCCGTAAACCTGGGCGTGGGCCAGGTCTCCTGTGAGTGGATATTTTCCTGTGAGGGAAGTAAGCCTGGTGTGGAGTTCTGCAGTGAGGGTGAGATTGTGCTGTCGAACCTATTGAAGAAGTTGTTCAGCTGGTTCGCTTTCTCCACATCTCCACTTATGTTTGCCCCCCGCTTTGCACCACATCCGGTGATGATCTTCATCCCATCCCACACCTCCTTCATGCTTTTTTCCTGCAGCTTTTGTTCTAACTTTCTCCTATACTGCTCCTTTGCCCCCCTTATCTGTACTCTGAGTTCCTTCTGAACTCTTTTAAGCTCCAACCGATCACCATCTTTAAAGGCCCTCTTCTTCTGGTTTAGGAGGCCTTTGATGTGACTAGTGATCCAGGGCTTATTATTGGGATAGCAGCGAACAGTTCTAACAGGAACAACCGCATCCACACAAAAATTAATATAGTCCGTTGTGCATTCAGTGACCTCCTCAACGCCCCCACAGAGCCCCCCTTGCAGTACATCCCAGTTAGTAGTACCGAAGCAGTCTCTCAGGGCCTGTTCAGCTTCAGGAGTCCACTTTCTAAAAGAGCGTGTGGTAGTGGGATGCCTCATCACAATTGATTTATATCTGGGCTGTAACAAAACCAGGTTGTGATCAGCTTTCCCCAGTGCAGGCAGCGGGGATGCACTATATGCATCCTGTACGTTTGCATACAGCAGGTCAATAGTCCTGTTACCCCTGGTGTAACAATCCACGTACTGGGAGAAAGCAGGTAGTGTCTTGTCCAAAGTCACATGGTTGAAGTCCCCTGTAATTAACACCAGTGCCTCAGGGTGTTGTGTCTGAAGCTTAGCAACGGCGGAGCTGATGACGTCACACGCTACCGTTGCGTCGGCACGCGGCGGGACATACACAATCACCGCAATGACGCTGGCGAATTCTCGAGGCAGGTAATATGGCCTCATACTCACAGCGATCAGCTCAATATCCTTTTCACAAACGGAGATCTTTGTACTCACATGCCCGGGGTTACACCATCTTACGTTAATGTAGAGAGCGAGTCCCCCTCCTTTCTTCTTCCCACACTTTTTGGCATCTCTGTCAAATCTTACCGTAGTAAAACCAGGTAATTCTACATTTACATCCGGGATATTAGCCGTCAGCCATGTTTCGGAAAAGCACATTAAACTGCATTCCTTGTATGCTTTAACATTCCTTACTAGTGAGGCTAGCTCATCCACTTTATTTGGCAGCGAGTTCACGTTCCCCATAATGACCGAAGGAACAGCGGGTTTATAACTCTTCTTCCTCTCCGTCCACTTATACCTGCGCAGTTTTCCAGCCCTGGAGCCACGGAACCTCCGTTTAATTTCGTTCGGGATCTGGATCTGTTGCGCAACACTGACTTGCGCATTTCTCAGCACAAGTAGTTGAGATTAGGCCAATCAATGCAGTGCTGTCAGCAAATCTAATTAGCAGATTGGAGCTGTGGGTGGCAACACAAGTCATGGGTGCACAGAAAGTAAAGGAGCGGGCCAAAGAGACAACCCTGTGGGTTATGTGTCCTGAGGGTCAGAGAGACAGAGGAGATGGATCCCACTGTTACCACATGCCGGCGATCTGACAGGAAGTCCAGGATCCAGCTACACAAGGCAGGGTGAAGGCCGAGGTCTCTGAGCTCCTTGTCGGTACTTCACGCCTTCGTATGGCTACTGCTCTGCCCATGACTGCAAGGAACTGCAGAGAACTTTGGAGAGCAGAGAACATCAGAGAAACAAGCCTCCACTCCATGGACTCTCCCGACAATTCCCCTCCCTCGGAAAAGCAGGCCATGTACACAAAGAAGCTCATAACCTGGACATTCTTGCTGCAAACCCGCTCCCACATTGGCGGAGAGATACAAAAGCCTTTAATTGCGGACCACCAGGCTGAAGGATGGCTTCCTGTCTGCAGTTATAAGCCAAATGAATGATAAAGTAGACTCGGCCTCACAATGTAACTCGACGTGACCCTGCACCATGTGTCTATCTGCACTGCACTTTCTCTGCAGCCATAATGCTTTGTTACAGTTATTGTTCTGTCGTATATCAGCTCAATGTACTGTTGAAATGTATCGATCTGTGTGGATGGTACGTCAGGCAAGATTTTCACTGTAGCTCAGTACGTGATGATAATAAACAAACTCCCCATTTTAATTGTGTGGAAATATTAGACAGACTGGGTTGTTGCTTTGGAAATTCTGAAGTGAAGCTGAATTAAACTTTACACATTTATGAGAAGCTCAGATAAACATAAACGGCTAAATTCTCACATAAATGGGTCAGACACCCAGAAACATCGGCAAAACTTCAGCACGTCGAAACAGTGAATGAAACATGCAGAAAATATTACGGAAAAAAAATCATTGTCCACCCACAACGAGAGGACGTGACAGATCCGGAACTCACTGCCTTGTCTGAACGGGTGAAAGGTGAAGCTACACGTACACGTAGAGCAGTGACTCGCAAATACTGCAGATCTGCAGAGAAACGTGAACAGGAAACGGGATGAGGACACGGGTGGAGTGACTGCCACCTGAACCGGTGACTCTGCACCTCTCCCCTCACACGCTGCCCGACCCAACCACCGCATTCCCCATATTATTCCATATTTACACCAGATACATGCCTACTCTTCCACACCATATCTACACCGATCCCTTCCCCTCGACCCCCAGGTCACAGAGTCACGGGCTCGATTCCCATCCCGCTGCGAAACATAATTCAAGCCGAAACAGGAAGTGTTCACGTTTCATTTAAATCAGTTCTGTGTTTATAAACACTAATTTCTATTCACATTCCTCCGGCTTCAGTGGACAGGAACACTGAAACATCAAGTAAGAAACAGCAGGAGGTGGCCATTCGGCCCCTCTAACCATCACCAAAATGGCGGCTGCTGTCCCATCTCAGCCACGTTTCAGTCCGATCCTCATTTCCTCGATCCCTTCGGTTTCCACACATCTGCCGGCCTCTTTTCTACGTGAGGATGATCACTGAGTCTTCACCGCCCTCAGTAGAGGGGATTTACAGATATTCACCACCCTCGGAATGGAGACTTTTCCCCTCATGACAGTCCCGGACAGTCCACCCCGTTTTTCAGAGTCTGGGATCACTGGTTCAACCGGTAATAATGTTGTACATTTCAATGTGTTCACCTCTCAGTCCTCGATTCTCTAAATGACATTTAGAGTTATCACATTTGATCTTTCTTCAAGTAATGACCCCACCACTCCAGGTGAATCTTCATTGCACTCTCCATAACAAATACTCTCTAACCTCTTTGTTCATCTTCTGCATTAATTTCCATCTTCTGCATCCCCGTGTTACCCCAACTACTCAGCTCCCACCCCTGTCACTATTTTCACCTTCCACCTCTCACTCCCCAGCTCTTGCCCCATCCCCACCCCTCACCTCTTTTCTCTGACTATTTCCCGTCCACACTCAGTCCAGAGGGAGTCCCCTGTTATGTGTCCGGCTGTGCCGTGTTGTTGGTGGAGTGGGCAGCGTGGTGTTTGTCTCGATTCGGGTCACAACACCAGAATTGCCAGCGGGGTCCACACACAGTGTATCAGTCAACAGAAAACCTCTCGTCCCTGCAGTCTTTGTCTCCTGGTAAACCCAACACCCTGACAGTGTGGACCATAGATACCCCTTCCTCTCAGAGTCAGGGAATCACTCAGACAGCTGACGGCTGAGAGGAATTATATTCATTGGTCATTAAAGTTCGCCCAGATTCGTTTGGACGGATTTGATGTGGAGTTCGGAATGTCACAGTGAAAGGGCCGGACGGCCGAACTCCCTCCATTGTCCAATCATCATTCCAGGTGAGGCGACACTTCACCTGTCAATCTTCCGGGGTCGCCCGTCGTGTCCGCTGCTCCCGATGTGGCCGCCTCGACATTGGTGACACCGGATCCTCCGCAATTGTGCGGGTTGGAATGTTTTTTAACGGGTGTCGATATTTTTCTTCCCTTTTGTGCGGGAGGAGATGGTTTTGGGGGTTAATGATCGGGTTGCCGTCCTTTTTGATGCGGGGGGTGCGGAGGGAGTTTCATTTTATTTTTCTCTCTGAACGACTTTCATGTGTTCTTTGTTTCGTGGTTCTCTGAAGAAGAAAAAAAAGCGTTATTTATGAATACTTGCTTTGATAATAAATTAACCTTTGAACCATCCACTCCGAGCGGGACTTACTTAGTCACTCAGACAGGAACAGTCTGTGAATGCTCCCACCCAATTCACCATTTCCCCTTACACCACAGATATATCTTTCCAGATACTCCCCACACAAGACAGGCTGGAGCCAAAAGTATTTACTACATGCCAGACCCTAAAGACAAATTACAAAATAGTCATAATGGCTTACACACAGAGAACAGACAGAAGCTGTCCTATCTCTACACATGAGTGCACAAGGAGTTAAGCATCCTGAAACCCTAGCTAGCTACCCTGAAGAAGAAATATGGCTCAGCACGGCTTCGCACATTGGTTGATCATCAGAAGTTACTTTCAGAAAAAACAGGCTGCTAATGTTTAACGAAGTGTTAACCCTTTTACATACTTTATCATTCCCTCCTTTAGATCATTACATGATCAACAAAGCAGTAACTTTTTACAGAGAAAGCAACCAAGTACAGCATTGACATCTCAGTGGGTAAAAACGGCATGCATCAGTATTTATAACAATGATATGTACAACCATTTGGACATAATGCAATATCATGCCCCACATATTACCGACACGTCTTCGAAGATCACCATTCCGACCCTTCGGTGAACCTGTGTAAATGCTGCCCCACTCTCTTGCTGCTGCCAGTCTCCTTGGCAGTGTGCTTGGAGAGGGATATAACGTTAGTAGCCTCATCAGTTATATAGGTGCAGCATTCTGTGTCAATAATAGCACAGGTTCCCCCTTTCTCAGCTGGGATAAAATCTAAAGCCGTACGATTCTGTAGGACTGTTTGCCAGATTGCAATCATTTCAGTGGATATTTCTGTTACTTGGGCCTGTGTCTCCGTCAGGGCCCCTGCAGTATTGTGGCCAGCTCCTCAAGTGCTGTATCCAAATTGATTATCTCTCGTGAATTCCTGGCTACTCCATAGGAGAGAAAAGCGATCATCCAAAATCGCTCAGTCTCAGTTATTCCTCTCGGCTGCTGGGCAACTGCGGTTCTGGCCAGGATGCATGTTTCCCAGTATAGGAAGTTCAGTTTGGTGGGGGCCTGCGATACCATCCCTCAAAACACCGACAGCCACAGTCATCTCTGACTGGACCACAGTTACTCACTCACTTCCCCAGGTGTTATTTGAGGAAGCGCAGGCTGAGAGTTCCTCACTCTGGTTGAGCAGGATTACAGACATTGGAATCATAGTTTTACCCAGCAGGCCCCTAGTTCTACCTGTTTGGCAAGGTGTGACCGAGAGAGAGAAAGGTGTTAACATGGGGTCCCCCAGAATGACATAAACACGAACACCTCTGTTACATTCCAGTAACGGTTTAAATGAACCAGCAGCAATAGACCACACCTGGAGTGTGCTTTTGATGTTAAAACCACAGTCTTTATTCGTATCTACTTATAATATAACAAATTAAGCAAAATATTCAAAAGCTAAAAGTGTTTTGAGTACACATATGTGTAAATATAACTCCCAACCCACTGAGCTCAGGGAATACCAAGCTTAAAGTCTTGAGATGGGAAAGTATGAAATTCAGTTCATCCACGGAATCAATGACGAGAGAGAGATATTTGTAATCCAAGGTGAATGTCGAGAGAAGGCAATTACGTTGAATTCCACAAATTCCACAGTGGTAAAAACAGGATAACAGTCGCTGTAGGTCTTATCCGTCGTTGTTCTAAATCCACATACGAATTATCTCCAAAAGTGGCTTATCACAGGAGTACTGTCTTCAGAAGGAACTACCACCCAGGCAACGGTTAACACACAGGTTTATTCCGCAGGGTACTCCCAATCCGGACCCAACACACAAAGTATTACCGACAGTGATTTCCACAGAATATCCCTTCTCACTAGTGTTTACCACATAACACACCCGAATCCAGCTAAGGGTTAACAAAAGTGGTAGCCACGGGATACTCCAACAAAATCCCCATATGGATTATACGAATTATCACCAACAGTGATTGTTCACAGGGGTACCCTCTTCAAGTGAATTACCACACCCAGGCAAGCGTTAACACAAGTGGTCCTCACAGGATACTCCCAAACCAACAGATCCACTCCAATGGATCAAACAAAGTGACAATCACATATTCGGTATACGCTGGATCAATAGTCAACCCACCTTGTGGGCATAGGAGAGTCCAAACAGTGGCCTTTGGCCTCTAGGAACCTTTGTTTCGAACTTTCCATCTTCTTTCTCTTTCTCTGGCTGACTGTGTTTGTGACTGTCCTTGCTTAAATAAAACAAACTGTAAGTTATGTAAACACAAGCAACAAGCAAGTGTAAACACGCTGCATCGTCAAATAGTTCCGCCCCTCTCTCTCTCAGTAAGAATCAAACAGGAGCCGGGAAAGCCAGGCTTGTATACACAGGAATTTAGAAGGAGAATTTAGAATTTAGTATTTTCTCCGTGTGTCGCTTTTTTAGTTATCTTCTGTTGCTCGTTAAAAGTTTCCCAATCCTCTGGCTTCCCTCTCATCTTTGCTATGTTGTACATCTTCTCTTTTATTTTTATACTGTCCTTGACTTCCTTGTCAGACATGGTCGCCCCTACTATCCTTAGCTGGCTTTTACCACTGAGATGGTGCGGGACTACAACCAGAGGCCATGGGTTAAAGGTGAAAGGTGAAATGTTAAGGTGAACATGAGGTGGAACTTCACACAGTCAGTCATTCGGCTGTGGAATGAACAGCCAGCACAAGTGGAGCATGCGAGCATGTTTTCAACTTTTAAGCGGTTCGTGTAGGTACCTGGATGGTAGGGATGTGGGAGTGGGCAGTTTAATTAGTTCAGCACAAACCAGATGACCCAAATGGCCTGTTTCTGTATTGTAATTTTCCACAAGATCCTGAAGTAACACTAATATTCACTCTAAGTCCTTTTAACAGATGTACAGACCAACCATTCACCTCAGCAGGGATTTTTTATATGGCGTTAAAATTGTGGAACTTTAAGTTAACAATACGTGACAGAAAATCCCAGATGCACGTCAAGAAAGACAATTTGCATAAGAGTGTTTCAGTTACTGTGGGGCCAGGCACCCATGCTGCTCAGCAGGAACTGGGAATAATACCAATGGAGAGAGTCAAACTGAGCCAGGGTACAAATTGGTGATGGCAGAAATGCCCCATTCCTATAGAGACAGGAAGAGCATCGGGGAATTGATGGTCATTCCAGATACCAGCTCTCTGCCCAGTCAGGAGATGATTTCTCTGTCCAACTTGGGTTCAACCTCATTGTAACAGTGAGGAACAGCCAGATCAAAACTTGGCGACTCAAGCAATCTCGTCTGAAATGTTGTCCTACAGCCATTGATGGACTTTGTAAATCATTTCAGAGGTTAAAACGAGAAGGAATTTGTTTCCAGGAATCTCAGACACAGCACGCCAGTTTTGCTGTCTCTGTCCAGATATTTAAGAAGTGGAGCGAGGGATTCAATCGACTATCCTTCCTACTCAGACTGTGGGGAGGGATTTATTCGGTCATCTGACCAACTGGCACGCCCGTCATCTTACACAGGAGAAAGGACGGTCACCTGCTCAGACAGTGGGAATAGATTCACTCGGTCATCTCAACTGAAGGTACATCAGCAAGTTCACACTGGACAAGACCATTCACCTGCTCTGTTTGTGAGAAAGGATTCAATTGGTCTTCCCACCTGCGGACACACCGTCAGTTCACACCGGGCAGAGGCTGGTGATCTGCTGAATTTGTGGGAAAGGATTCACTCAATCATCTGACGTAATGGCACACCAGCGGGTACACACTGGGGAGAAGCCGTTCATTTGTTCAGAATGTGGGAAGCGATTCACTCGCTCTTCCACCCTACAGATACATCAGCGAGTTCACACTGGGGAGAAGCCGTTCACCTGCTCAGTCTGTGGGAAGGGATTCACTCTATCACACCACCTACAGAGCCATCAGCGAGTTCACACTGGGGAGAAGCCGTTCACCTGCTCAGTCTGTGGGAAAGGATTCACTCAGTCATCCACCCTACAGAGACACCAGCGAATTCACACTGGGGAGAAGCCGTTCACCTGCTCAGTCTGTGGGAAGGGATTCACTCTATCACACCACCTACAGAGACACCAGCGAATTCACACTGGGGAGAAGCCGTTCACCTGCTCAGAATAAGGGAAAGGATTCACTCAGTCATCCCACCTACTGGCACATCAGTCAGTTCACAATGGGGAGTTGCCTTTGTTATAAATCCCTAGATTTCGTTTGCTGTAGACTGCCAGTTTAAGAGAGAGAAATTAAAAAGTTAAATCAGTTTGACTTGCAGCTTGTTTACATCCGTGCCGCTTGTTTAGATTTAACCGAGGACACAGACACTCAGAGTCAGACAGAGACGAAGTAGGTAAAATGGAAGGATCAAAACCAGGGAACTAGTGGCCAAGGGTCACTGATCGCAACTTTCCTATGCCCACAACGGTGGGTTAATTATCGATTCAGCGTACTCAAATGTGTGGTTGTCACCTCGTTTGATCCGTAGGAGTGGATCGGATTTGGAGTATCCTGTGAAGACCACTAATGTGTTAACCCTTGCCTGGGTGTGGTGGGGTAATTCACTTGAAGACGATACCCCTTGTGACAAGTCACTTTCCGTGATAATTCGTATGTGGATTTGGAATGATGACGGATAAAATTTACAGCAACTGTTGTCTCGTTTTACCACCATGAAACCTGTGGAATTCGACATAATTGCCTTCTCTCAACATTTACGCTGGATTACAAATATCTCTCTCATCACCTATTCCATGGTTGAACTGAACTTTCATACTTTGCCATCTCAAGACGCCAAGCCTTGTTTCTCCCGAAATCAATATTATATTTGCACACATATATACACATAACACATTTGTTTATCTTGTTTAAGTTATTATATTATAAGTAGATTCTAATAAAGTTGGTTCTAACATTAAAAACAGACTCCAGGTGTAGCCTATTGCTGGTGTTCGTTTCTAAAGCGTTAAAATTCATAACAAAATTTGGGCCTGCGTCTGGGATATGAACAGATTTGGGGGCGTAGTCACTAATTATCGATTTCATTGGGGAAATTCCTTTTGATTTATTTGTGTGTGAAAAATCAGCAGCAATGGATGTTGATAAATGTCTCGAAGTGCCAGGCATTGGAGGACGCCGGAAGGATTGAGTTGTTACATATTGGTAAAAGGTTAAAACTTGCTAAGGGGAAATCGACAATGAGGAGGGCACAGATGCGGAGTGTAATAGCCGAACATTATGTATCTGAGGGTGTGTTCAAAGTGGACGAGTTGGAGGTGTTTCCTGAACGTAAACCTAGTGAGCTTGAGCTCCAGTACAAGTGAGAAAATTAAATGCGGAGGCTGTGGAAAGGCAGAGGCAGTTCGAGCTGGAAAGGATAGAGAGATTGCAGCAAAGGGGTCAAACGTTAGACTCTTGTGATAAGTTTAAGGCCAGTCAGGAAGTTAAATTGGTGCCTCCAGATGGCTGCTCAGAGTTTAATGTGGCCAAAAGAGGTTTGGCCTATTCTCTTACAAAGTGTAATTAAGGGGAACGCTCAGCAAGCCTATTCTGCTTTGACAGTTGATGAAACAGCTGATTATGACATAGTGAAACAAGTTGTGCTCAACGCTTACGAGCTGGTCCCAGAAGCATACAGGCAGAAGTTTAGAAATTTCAGGAAGTCTGTGAACCAAACTTATATGGAACTTGCTTATGATCAGTTTTTGTGTTTAGCTGCTGTTGCACATATAAAAATATAAATGATGATTTTAACAGTTTGTAAGAGTTGATTTTAATTGAAGAATTCAGAGGGTGCGTGCCTGATGACATAAAGAGATATTTAGATGAAAAGGATGCTGCCACTTTGCAGGAGTCTGCTGGATTAGCAGATAAGTTTGCTTTAACTCATAAAGTTCTGAACATTCTGTTGAGGCTCAGTTAAGGAAAAAGGAAAAGGAGGCAGTCCCGAATGCCTGTGATCAGTCTGTTGAAGCACCTGTCAACCCACAGGGTTCTGAACATCCTGTTGAGGCTCAGATAAGGATTTGAGAGGTCTGACCCAGTTAAGATGAGATTCGATCATTTTATGTCAGATGGGATTGTATTATTAAAGGAATGATCAACCCCGGTACCACTGAAAATTGTTTGAGATACAGGGGCTTCTCAGTCACTTATATGAGACAGCATTCCAAAGTTTGGTGATGAGACTGAAACAGGTGAGGTAAATCTTATTAAAGGCATTGGGGGCGGTGTGGTTTCTGTTCCATTGTACAAGGTAACTTTACAGTCAGGGTTGGGACCTGTTAAAATCGGATTGTGCTCCAGTTTACCGGTGGAAGATGTTACTTTGCTGTTAGGGAATGACCTGGCAGATGTTAAAGTAGTTCCTGCAGTGTAGTTGACAACTAAGCCAACCACTGACGACACACAGATGGATTTTAACATTTATCCTTCCTGCGCAGTAACTCGAAGTATGGTTAAAAAGTCTGCCGACGCAGACGGTTCTGTGCAGCATGATTCTGATACCCATGATAGCCAAAATCGGGATTCAGGTTATGATGATTTTTCAGGGACTTTTCTGCCTTCATTGTTTCAAAAGGATTCAGGTAGTAAGTCTGATGAGAAAGATTTATCCCTGTCTAGGAAAGAGTTTATAGCAGAACAGAACCGAGACCGTGAGACTGAAGCTTTAAAAGAAACAGATCTCTCAGATGATGAGATTAAGAAAGTGCCAGTAGGGTATTATCTCAAGGATGGAGTGATAATGAGGAAGTGGAGGCCACCTGCTATACCAGAGAGTGGGGAATGGGCAATTGTTCACCAAGTTGTAGTTCCTAAAGTTTATAGGACTTAAATTTGAACTTTGGCCCACAGTATGCCCTTAGGTGGCCATTTTCGAGTGAATATAACTGTAAACAGGTTTATGAAATAATTTTACTTGCTTAATTTCAGGAAAGATGTGACCTTTTGCAAACCTGTCACACTTGTCCATTTGTGGGTAAACCCCACCAGGTCACCCCAGTGGCCCCACTGTGGTCTATACCTGCATTCGGTGAACCCTTTTCTAAAGTTATAGTGGATTGTGTTGGCCCATTGCCGAAGCCTAAACCTGGCCATCAGTAACTACAAAGTATTATGTATACTGCATCCAGATTCCCAGAGGCAATACCTTTCAGAAATATTAAAGCTAAAACTGTAGCAAAAGTTCTTACCAAGTTTTTTTTTCACTTTTTCTGGATTGCCTAAAGAAATCCAGTCTGATCAAGAAAGTAATTTTACACCTGGATTATTTCAGTAGGTATTTTATGAACTAGGAGCTGAACAAATAACATCATCTGCGTACCATCTGGAATCACAAGGGCTGCAGAAAGTTTTAATTCTACACTCAAAGCAATGATTAAGTCATACTGCGTTGAAAAGACTGGGATGAAGGAATATATATATTTATTTTTGTTCTCAGTAAGAGAGTCAGTACAGGATTACTGGGCTTTAGTTCACTTGAACTATTTGGTTGTCGACTGAGGGAACCTTTGACCTTGTTAAAGGAACGGTGGATTGATGGGGATGTACATGTTAACTTGTTAGACTATGTTTTGAAGTTCAAAAAAAAAACTACACCAAGCGTGTAGTCTAGTGAGACAAAACTCAAAAATTTCTCTAAACAAAATGAAGTGTTGGTTTGATAAGCGGGCTTGCGAAAGAAAATACCAGGTGGGGGATACCTTATCTTATCTTATTTTATCTCCAATGTTGACGAATCCATTCCAGGTGAAACTCAATGGACCGTATGAAATAGGCTCTCAAATTAACGTTGTAAATTATGTTATTAAAACACCCGACTGACGTAAACTAACACAGGTTGTACACAGAAATATGATAAAGCCTTATTTTGACAAACAGGCACCATCTGTGAGTGTTGCTGTCAAAACATATGAATCTGGTAACCCTGAGAATAAAACAATTGACTCGTCTGAGACTTTGCACAAGCCAAACGTGGCCCCAGTTAGGCTAATGAACTCGGTTGTTCTGGAAAAAAAAATGATAACAAGCTGGGTCATTTGCAGCCAGAGCAACAACAGCTGAAGGAATTAATTCTGAAGTTTAAAGACTTATTTCCTGATGTTCCCAAGGAAACCACGGTCGTAGTACATGATGTAGATATTGGTCAAGCCAAACCGATTAAACAACACCAATATCGTATGAAAGTAGAAAAGTGTAAATTGGCTGAGCAAGAATTTGAAAATATGCTGGAAAATGGTATTATTAGTCCTGCAGCATCAGATTGGAGTCACCCACCGTTATTGTGCCCAAACCTGATGGCAGTATTAGATTTTGCACTGGTTATAGGAAGGTAAATGCAGTAACAAAAACAGATGCCTATGCTATCCCTAGGGTTGATGATTGCATCAATAAAGCTGTAAAAGCTAAACTTCCAACAAAGATTGATCTGTTGAAAGGGTTTTGGTGTGTTCCATTGATGAACAGAGGTAGAGAAATTTCTGCGTTTGTGATACCTTCTGGTTTGTATGAATACAATGCTTTGCCGTTTGGAATGAAAAAATGGTCCAGGATCATTTCAGAGAACGTTTGATTCTGTAATTCGAGGGTTAGAACACACAGGTGCCTATATTGATGACTTAGTCACAGGGTGTGACACTTGGGAAGAGCATATCTCTGCAGTAGAGAAGCTGTTTGACAGGTTTTCCCAGGCCAGCCTTACATTTAGCTAAGATTGAATTTTGCCATGCTACTGTGACTTATCTTGGCTATGTTGTAGGTCAAAGCAAGTTGGCTCCTGTTCAGGCAAAAGTCCAGGCAATTTCTGAAGTTCCTATTTCGACTGGTAAGAAGGCTCTTAGAAGGTTTCTGGGAATGGTTGGATAAAGTTCAGCAAGAACTTTACTGATATCGCTCTTCCTCTGACTAATCTCATGAAGAAGGGTCAAAAGTTTGTTTGTACCGAGCCTTGTCAGGAGGCATTTGATCGATTGAAAGCCATTTTTATGTCATTAACCTGTGCTCAGGGCACCTGACTGTACAAAGCCATTTTCTATAGCTGTGGATGCCAGTGATGAAGCTGCCGGGGCAGTGTTATTACAGAAAGATGATGATGATGTTGAACATCCTGTAGCTTACTTTTCGAGAAAATTCAATCAGCATCAAAGAAATTATTCCACCTTAGCCGGCTCACTTTTGACATTTAAGAAAAACTTGGACATATATATGGATGAGAGGGGCTTGGAGGGATATGACCCAGGTGCAGGTGAGTGGGACTAGGCAGAAAAACGGTTCGGCACAGCCAAGAAGGGCCAAAAGGCCTCTTTCTGTGCTGTAATGTTCTATGGTTCTTAGAGAAAGAGTTGTTGTCACTCATCTTAGCTTTGCGGCATTTTGATGTTGATGTTTGTCCTGAGAAGAAACCTCTTGTAGTTTATACTGATCATAAACTGTTGGTGTTTTTGATTAAGGTAAAGGGCAAAACCAGATGATTGTTAAACTAGAGTCTGATTTTGCAAGAATATGGCATTGTGACAATGCATATGAAAAGCACGGACAATATGATTGCCGATTGTCTTTCCAGATGGAAGCTTACAGTTTTAATAGTGAAGCAGAATCTGGTATTTGCATACGATTCTGCAATGTGTTACATAATAACCATACATGCATTATTTTACACACTGCAGTTTGCAGTTAAAATTTTGCTCTTTTAGATCAAAAACAAATTTTCTTTGTGGGGGGCGAAGTGTTATGTATCTCTCGGTTTCGTTTGCTGTGGACTGTCCCTTTAAGAGAGTGCCAGAGTGAGGTGGGGACTAACAATGACGTCAGCCGCTGACTTTCTCAGCTCATTTTTGATTTTTACAGAGAGAGAGAGATCAAGGAGGCAGGACTGTCTGACTTGCAGCTCGTTTACATTACTTGCAGTTTGTTTCGTTTTAAGCGAGGACAGACACTCACAGTCAGAAGAAAACAAAGAAAGAGAACAAAAGGATTCAGACAAGGAAGCTAGTGGCCAAGGGTCACTGTTTGGAACTCTCCTGTGCCCACAAGGGCGGTTTGATTATCGATCCAGTGCACATCGAATGTGTGCCTGTCACCACGAATAATCCACAGGAGTGGATTTTGTTTGGGGAATCCTGTGGAGACCACATATGTGTTAACCCTTGCCTGGGTATGTGGTGTGGTGATTCACTTGAAGACGATATCCCTGTGACAAACACGAGGAAATCTGAAATTCAAACAACAACACACACAAAATGCTGATGGAACACAGCAGGCCAGGCAGCATCTATAGGGAGAAGCGCTCTCGACGTTTCGGGCAGAGACCCTTTGTCAGGACTAACCGAAAGGAAAGATAGTAACAGATTTGAAAGTAGTGGGGGGAGGGGAATTGCGAAATGATAGGAGAAGACTGGAGGGGGTGGGATGAAGCTAAGAGCTGGAAAGGTGATTGGCGAAAGTGATACAACGCTGGAGAAGGGAAAGGATCATGGGACGGGAGGATTCGGGAGAAAGAAAGGGGGGGGGTAGATGGAGAACAGGTAAACAACTAAACATGTCAGAGATGGGGTAAGAAGGGGAGGATGGACATTAACAGAAGTTAGATATTTTAATTACACGTCCCATTCCCATTCTGATATGTCTATCCATGGCCTCCTCTATTGTCAAAACGAATCCAAACTCAGGTTGGAGGAACAACACCTTATAATCGGCTGAGTAGCCTCCAACCTGATGGCATGAACATTGACCTCTAACTTCCGTTAATGCCCCTCTTTCCCTTCTTACCCCATCCCAGACATATTTAGTTTTTTGCCTGTTTTCCATCTCCCTCTACTGATCCCCCCCCCCTTCTTACTCCCGAGGCCTCCCGTCCCATGATCCTTCCCCTTCTCCAGCTCCATATCACTTTTGCCAATTAACTTTCCAGCTCTTAGCTTCATCCCACCCCCTCCGGTCTTCTCCTATCATTTCTCATTTCCCCCTCCCCCCATGACTTTCAAATCTTTTACTATTTTCCCTTTAGGTTAGTCCTGACGAAGTGTCTCGGCCCGAAACTTCGACAGCGCTTCTCCCTATAGATGCTGCCTGTACTGCTGTGTTCCACCAGCATTTTGTGTGTGTTGTTGATCCCTATGACAAGTCACTTTCGGTGATCATTCGTATGTGAATTTGGAACGGAGATGGGTAAAATCTACGGCGACTGGTATCTCACTTTACCACCGTGGAACCTATGGAATTCAACGTAATTGCCTTCTCTCTGTATTTGCCCTGGATTACAAATATCTCTCTCCCATCCCTTATTCCGTGAATGAACTACACTGTCATACTTTACCATCTCAAGACTCTAAGCCTTTCTCCCCCCCACCCCCCACCCACCACCAAGCTCAACAGTTTGGGAGTTATATTTTCACAGACATATACACACATATCTTGCTTAAGTTACTATATTGTAATTAGATACTAATGAAGATAGTGGCTTTAACATCAAAAACGTGCTCGTCAGAGCAGAAATAGGAGGATATTTCAGATGAATACGTGGCTTGAAAAATGGTGCACGGCGGAGGGATTCAAATTTCTGGGGCATTGGAACCTGTTCTGGGGGAGGTGGGACCGGTATAAACAGGATGGTCTGCACCTGGGCTGGTCTGGAACAAATGTCCTAGGGGGAGCGTTTGCTACTGCTGTTCAGGAGGATTTAAACTAACGTGGCAGGGGGATGGGAACAAGTGTAGAGAGACAGAGGTGTGTAAAATGAGGGTAGAAGCAAAAAGTAGTAAGGTGAAAAGTAAAAATGGCAGGCAGGCAAATCCAGGGCAAAAAGCAACAAGAGCCACTTTTCAACATAATTGTATAAGGGCTAAGAGTGTTGTGAAAACAAGCCTGAAGGCTTTGTGTGTCAATGTGAGGAGTATTCGTAACAAGGTGGATGAATTGAATGTGCAGATAGTTATTAATAAATACGATATAGTTGGGATCATAGAGACATGGCTCCAGGGTGACCAAGGATGGGAGGTCAACATCCAGGGATATTCAATATTCAGGAGGGAGAGACAGGAAAGAAAAGGAGGTGGGGTAGCATTGCTGGTTAGAGAGGAGATTAACGCAATAGAAAGGAAGGACATTAGCCTGGGGGATGTGGAATCGATATGGGTAGAGCTGCATAACACTAAGGGGCAGAAAACGCTGATGGGAGTTGTGTACAGGCCACCTAACAGTAGTAGTGAGGTTGGAGATGGCATTAAACAGAAAATTAGAAATGCGTGCAATGAAGGAACAGTAGTTATAATGGGTGACTTCAATCTACATATAGATTGGGTGAACCAAATTGGTAAGGGTGATGAGGAAGCGGATTTCTTGGAATGTATGCGGGATGGTTTTCTGAACTAAGATGTCGAGGAACCAACTAGAGAGCAGGCCATTCTAGATTGGGTATTGAGCAACGAGGAAGGGTTAGTTAGCAATTTTGTCGTGCGAGGCCCCTTGGGTAAGAGTGACCATAATATGGTGGAATTCTTCATTAAGATGGAGGGTGACATAGTTAATTCAGAAACAAAAGTTCTGAACTTAAAGAAGGGTAACTTTGAAGGTATGAGACGTGAATTAGCTAAGATAGACTGGCAAATGATACTTAAAGGGTTGACGGTGGATATGCAATGGCAAGCATTTAAAGATCGCATGGATGAACTACAACAAATGTTCATCCCAGTTTGGCAAAAGAATAAACTAGGGAAGATAGTGCACCCATGGCTGACAAGGGAAATTAGGGATAGTATCAATTCCAAAGCAGATACATATAAATTAGCAAAAAAAAAGGCGGCGCACCTGAGGACTGGGAGAAATTCAGAGTCCAGCAGAGGAGGACAAAAGGCTTAATTAGGAAAGGGACAAAAGTTTATGAGAGAAAGCTGGCAGGGAACATAAAAACTGACTGTAAAGGCTTTTATAGATATGTGAAAAGAAAAAGATAGGTCAAGACAAATGTAGGTCCTTTACAGTCGGAAACAGGTGAATTGATCATAGGGAACAAAGACATGGCAGACAAATTGAATAACTACTTTGGTTCTGTCTTCACTAAGGAGGAATTAAATAATCTTCCGGAAATAGTAACGGACCGAGTGTCCAGTGAGATGGAGGAACTGAGGGAAATACATGTTAGTAGGGAATTGGTGTTAGGTAAATTGAAAGGATTAAAGGCAGATAAATCCCCAGGGCCAGATGGTCTGCATCCCAGAGTGCTTAAGGAAATAGCCCAAGAAATAGTGAATGCAGTAGTGATAATTTTTCAGAACTCCTTAGATTCTGGATTAGTTCCTGAGGATTGGAGGGTGGCTAATGTAACCCCACTTTTTAAAAAAGGAGGGAGAGAAAAACCGGGGAATTATAGACAGGTTAGTCTGACGTCGGTGGTGGGGAAAATGCTAGAGTCGTTTTTAAAAGATGTGATAACAGCACATTTGGAAAGAGGTGAAATCATCGGACAAAGTCAGCATGGATTTGTGAAAGGAAAATCATGTCTGACGAATCTTATAGAATTTTCAAAAGATGTAACTAGTAGAGTGGATAGGAGAGAGCCAGTGGATGTGGTATATTTAGATGTCAAAAGGCTTTTGACAAGGTCCCACAAGGAGATTAGTGTGCAAACTTAAAGCACACGGTATTGGGGTATGGTATTGATGAGGATAGAGAATTGGTTGGCAGACAGGAAGCAAAGAGTGGGAGTAAACGGGACCTTTTCAGTATTGCAGGCAGGGACTAGTGGGGTACCGCAATGCTCAGTGCTGGGACCCCAGTTGTTTACAATATGTATTAATTATTTAGACGAGGAAATTAAATGCAGCAACTCCAAGATTGCAGATGACACGAAGCTGGGCGGCGGTGTTAGCTGTGAGGAGGATGGTAAGAGGATGCAGGGTGACTTGGATAGGTTAGGTGAGTGGGCAAATTCATGGCAGATGCAATTGAATGTGGATAAATGTGAGGTTATCCACTTCGGTTGCAAGAATATGAAAACAGATTATTATCTGAACGGTGGCCGTTTAGGAAAAGGGGAGGTGCAACGAGACCTGGGTGTCATTGTACACCAGTCATTGAAGGTGGGCATGCAGGTACAGCAGGCAGTGAAAAAGGCAAATGGTATGTTGGCATTCATAGCAAAAGGATTTGAGTACAGGAGCAGGGAGGTTCAACTGCAGTTGTACAAGGCCTTGGTGAGACCGCACCTAGAATATTGTGTGCAGTTTTGGTCCCCTAATCTGAGGAAAGACATTCTTGCCATAGAGGGAGTACAGAGAAGGTTCACCCGATTGATTACTGGGATGGCAGGACTTTCATATAAAGAAAGACTGGATCGGCTAGGCTTATACTCACTGGAATTTAGAAGATTGAGGGGGAATATTATTGAAACATATAAAATTCTAAAGGGAATGGACAGGCTAAATGCAGGAAGATTGTTTCCGATGTTGGGGAAGTCCAGAATGAGGGGTCACAGTTTAAGGATAAATTGGAAGCCTTTTAGGACCGAGATGAGGAAAAACTTCTTCACATAGAGAGTGGTGAATCTGTGGAATTCTCTGCGACAGGAAACAGTTGAGGCCGGTTCATTGGCTACAATTGAGGAAGTTAGATATGGCCCTTGTGGCTAAAGGGATCAGGGGGTATGGAGAGAAAGCAGGTACAGGGTTCTGAGTTGGATGATCAGCCATGATCATAATGACAGGCGGTGCAGGCTCGAAGGGCCGAATGGCCTAGTCCTACACCTATTTTCTATGTTTCTATGTTTCTAAAACCAGACTCGAGTGCAGTTTGTTCCTGCTGGTTCCTTTCTAAAGTGTTACTGTTCGTAACAAAATGCTAGAATCTATCCTGCCATACCCTATGATCGTAGCTTATAACTCTTACCCCACCAGGTGCTGCATTCAATTAAACCTCGTCGTTCTAGCTAAGAGAAACTGATTCTTGGAAAACTCAGTGAGATAGAAGGTGCAAGATAATACTTCACAATGAAGTCAAATGTTACAGGAAACTTTACTGATACACTGTACATCTTTGCCTCAGTCAAAGTAAGAATTATAAAGCTCAATTGTTTAATCAAATGTTGTGTACCGTTTGTTATTTCGGGGTACAGTACTGATTTGTAACAGGGGACACAACACGCAGCATCCACCCAAATGAGATTTCTTAAGTTTGGCCGGGTGGGAGGGGACTATCACCTCCTATTTTAAGCTGCCAGCCGAAGCGAGAGTTACATAAGGTTAGATGAATAAGCGAATCGCTTCCCACATTCACAGTAGGTGAACAGCCTCTCCCCAGTGTAAAGTCAGTGATGCACATTTGGTTGATTTGGCTGAGAGAATCTCTTCCCAAAGTCCAAGCAGGTGATCAGACTCTCCCCAGTGTGAATTCGCTGGTGTCCCCGTAGTTGAGATGACCTCATGTTTCCTCTTAGGGATATCGTCTTCAAGTGAATCGCCACACCACACACCCAGGAAAGGGTTAACACGTAAGTGGTCTCCACAGGATAGCCCAAACAAAATCCACTCCTGCGGATTATTCGAATCCCTTCCCACAGTCGGAGCAGGTGAACGGCCGCTCCCCGGTGTGAACTCGTTGGTGTGCCAGTAGGTCGGATGACCGTGAATCCCTTCCCACAGTCTGAGCAGGTGAACGGCTTTTCCCCGGTGTGAACTCTCTGATGAAACTTCAGTTGAGATGACCAAGTGAATTCCTTCCCGCACACGGAGCAGGAGAACGGCCTCTCCCTCGTGTGAACTGACTTGTGTACCACAGGGAGATGGAGAACATGCAAATAACTAAATATTTCAGGGATGGGGTAAGAAGGGGAGGAGGGGCATTAACGGAAGTAGAGAAGTCAATGTTCATGGCAACAGCTTGGAGGCTACCCAGCCGGTAGATAAGGTGTTGTTTCTTCAACCTGAGTTTGGATTCATTTTGACAATAGAGGAGCCCATGGATAGACATATCAGAATGGGAATGGGACAAGTAATTAAAATGTCTAACTTCCGTTAATGCTCCTCCTCCCCTTCTTAGCCTATCCCTGACATATTTAGTTGATTACCAGTTCTCCATCTGCCCGCCCCCACCTTTCTTTCTCCAGAGGCCTCCCGTTCCATGATCCTTTCCCTTCTCCAGCTCTGTATCACTTTCACCAATCTCCTCTCCAGCTTTTAGCTTCATCCCACCACTTCCGGTCTTCTCCTATCATTTCGCATTTCCTCCTCCCCCCACTACTTTCAAACCTCTTACTATCTTTCCTTTCGGTTTGGCCTGATGAAGGGTCTCGGCCCGAAACGTCGGCAGGACTTCTCCCTATAGATGCAGCCTGGCCTGCTGTGTTCCACCAGCATTTTGTTTGTGTTGTTGTTTGAATTTTAGATTTCCTAGGGGATATCGTTTTCAAGTGAATCGCCACACCACATACCCAGGCAAGGGTTAACACGTAAGTGGTCTCCACAGGATTCCCCAAACAAAATGCACTCCTGTGGATTATTCGGGGTGACAGGCGCACATTCGATGTGCACTGGATCGATAACCAAACCGCCCTTGTGGGCACAGGAGAGTTCCAAACAGTGACCCTTGGCCACTAGCTTCCTTGTCTAAATCCTTTTGTTCTCTTTCTTTGCGTCCTTCTGACTGTGAGTGTCTGTGTCCTCGCTTAAAACGAAACAAACTGCGAGTAATGTAAACAAGCTGGAAGTCAGACAGTCCCGCCTCCTTGAGCTCTCTCTCTGTAAAAATCAAAAGTGAGCTGAGAAAGTCAGCGGCTGACGTCATTGTTAGTCCCCACCTCACTCAGGCACTCTCTTAAAGTGACAGTACACAGCAAACGAAACTTAGGGATTCATAACACGTCCCCTCTCCCCAAAAAATTTTGTTTCTAAAAGAGAAAAATTTTAACTGCAAGCTACAGTATGTAAAATAATGCATGTATGGTTATCATGTAACACATTGCAGAATCGTATACAAATACCAGATTCTACTTCACTATTAAAACTGTAAGCTCAGCATGTGGAAAGACAATCGGCAATTATATTGTCCGTGCTTTTCATATGCGCTATCACAATATCATATTCTTGCAAAATCAGACTCTAGTTTAACAATCATCTGGTTTTGCCCTTTACCTGAATCAAAAACACCAACAGACTGTGATCAGTATAAACTGCAAGAGGTTTCTTCTCAGGACAAACATCGACATCAAAATGCCGCAAAGCCAAGATGAGTGACAACAACTCTTTCTCTAAGAACCGCAGAACATTACAGCAGAGAAAGAGGCCTTTTGGCCCTTCTTGGCTGTGCCGAACCATTTCTCGTCTAGTCCCACTGACCTGCACCTGGGCCATATCTCTCCAAGCCCCTCTCATCCATATATCTGTCCAAGTTTTTCTTAAATGTCAAAAGTGAGCCCGGTAAGGTGGAATAATTTCTTTGATGCTCATTGAATTTTCTCGAAAAGTAAGCAACAGGATTTTCAACATCATCATCATCTTTCTGTAATAACACTGCCCCGGCAGCTTCATCACTGACATCCACAGCTATAGAAAATGGCTTTGTAAAGTCAGGTGCCCTGAGCACAGGTTAATGACATAAAAATGGCTTTCAATCGATCAAATGCCTCCTGACAAGACTCGATCCAAACAATCGTTTTACCATTCTTCAGGAGATTAGTCAGAGGAGGAGCAATATCAGTAATTTTCTTGGTGAACTTTATCCAACCATTCCCAGAAACCTTCTAAGAGCCTTCTTACCAGTCGAAATAGGAACTTCAGAAATTGCCTGGAATTTTGCCTGAACAGGAGCCAACTTGCTTTGACCTACAACATAACCAAGATAAGTCACAGTGGCATGGCAAAATTCACTCTCAGCTAAATGTAAGGCTGGCCTGGGAAAGCCTGTCAAACAGCTTTTCTACTGCAGAGATATGCTCTTCCCAAGTGTCACTCCCTGTGACTAAGTCATCAATATAGGCATCTGTGTGTTCTAACCCTCGAATTACAGAATTAAACGTTCTCTGAAATGATCCTGGACCATTTTTTTTACATTCCAAACAGCAAAACATTGTATTCATACAGCCCAGAAGGTGTCACAAACGCAGAAATTTCTCTACCTCTGTCCATCAATGGAACGCACCAATACCCTTTCAACAAATCAATCTTCGTAAGAAATTTAGCTTTTCCAACCTTATCAATGCAATCATCCACCCTAGGGATAGGATAGGCATCTGTTTTTGTTACTGTATTTGCCTTCCTATAACCAGTGCAAAACCTAACACTACCATCAGGTCTGGGCACAATAACGGGGGGGGGGGGGGAGGGTGACTCCAATCTGATGCTGAAGGATTAATAATACCATTTTCCTTCACATTTTCAAATTCTTGCTCAGCCAATTTACTCTTTTCTACTTTCATACGATATAGGTGTTGTTTAATAGGTTTAGCTTGACCAATATCTACATCATGTACTGAGACCGTGGTTTGCTTGGGAACATCAGGGAATAAATCTTTAAACTTCAGAATTAATTCCTTCAGCTGTTGTTGTTGCTTTGGCTGCAGATGAGCCAACTTGTTATCAATGTTTTCTGGAACAACCGAGTTCATTACTCTAACTGGGACACGTTTGGCTTGTGAAAAGTCTCAGACGAGTCAATTGTTTCATTTTCAGGGTTACCAGATTCATATGTTTTGACAACAACACTCACAGATGGTGCCTGTTTGTCAAAATAAGGCGTTATCATATTTATGTGCACAGTCTGTGTTAGTTTACGTCAGTCGGGTGTTTTAATAACATAATTTACAACATTAATTTGAGAGCCTATTTCATGCGGTCCATTGAGTTTCACCTGGAGTGGACTCGTCAACATTGGAGATAAAATAAGATAAGATAAGATATCTCCCACCTGGTATTTTCTTTCTCAAGCCCGCTTATCAAACCAACACTTCATTTTGTTTTGAGAAATCTTTAAGTTTTGTCTCACTAGTCTACACGTTTGGTGTAGTTTGTTTTTGAACTTCAAAACATAGTCTAACAAGTTAACATGTACATCCTCATCAATCCATTGTTCCTTTAACAAGGTCAAACGTCCCGTCAGTCTGCAACCAAATAGAAGTTCAAGTGAACTAAAGCCCAGTGATCCTGTACTGACTCTCTTACTGAGAAGAAAAGCAAATATATTCCTTCAGCACAGTCTTTCCATTTTCAACACACTATGTCTTAATCATTGTTTTGAGTGTAGAATGAAAACTTTCTATAGCACTTGTGCTTCCAGATGGTACGCAGATGATGTTATTTGTTCAGCTCCTAGTTCATAAACTACCTACTGAAATAATCCAGGTGTAAAATTACTTTCTTGATCAGACTGGATTTCTTTAGGCAATCCAGAAAAAGTAAAAAAAACCAACTGGATAAGAGCCTTCACCACAGTATTAGCTTTAATATTCCTGAGAGGTATTGCCTCTGGGAATCTGGATGCAGTATACATAATACTTTGTAGTTACTGATGGCCAGCTTTAGGCGTTGGCAATGGGCCAACACAATCCACTATAACTTTAGAAAAGGGTTCACCGAATGCATGTATAGACCACAGTGGTGTCACTGGGGTGACCTGGTGGGGTTTACCAACAAATGACAAGTGTGACAGGTTTGCAAAAGGTCACATCTTTCCTCAAATTAAGCCAGTAAAATTATTTCATAAACCTGTTTACAGTTATATTCACACCGAAATGGCCATCTAAGGGCATACTGTCGGCCAAAGTTAAAATTTCAGCCCTAAAAACTTTAGGAACTACAACTTGGTGAACAATTGCCCATTCCTCACTCGCTGGTATAGCAGGTGGCCTCTACTTCCTCATTAACACTCCATCATTAGATAATACCCTACTGGCACTTTCTTAATCTCATCATCTGAGAGATCTGTTTCTTTTAAAGCTTCAATCTCAGGGTCTCGGTTCTGTTCTGCTATAATCTCCTTCCTAGACAGGGATAAATCTTTCTCATCAGACTTACTACCTGAATCCTGTTGAAATAATGAAGGCAGAAAAGTCCCTGACAAGTCAAGATAACAGAAATCCCGATTTTGGCTATCACGGGTATCAGAATCATACTGCACAGAACCGTCTGTGTCGGCAAAAATTCTTAGCCATACTTCGAGTTACTGGGCAGGAAGGATAAATGTTAAAATCCATCTGTGGGTCTCAGTGGTTGGCTTAGTTGTCAGCTGCAGTACAGGAACAACTTTACCATCTGCCAGGTCATTTCCTAACAGCAAAGTAACATCTTCCACCGGTAAACTGGAGCATAATCCGATTTTAACAGGTCCCGAAACCAACACTGACTGTAAAGTTACCTTGCACAACGGCACAGAAACCATGCCGCCCCCAATGCCTTTAATAGATTTACCTCACCGGTTTCAGTCTCATCACCAAACTTTAGAACGCTGTCTAATATAAGTGACTGAGAAGCCCCTGTATCTCAAACAATTTTCAGTGGTACCGGGGTTGACCCTTCCTTTAATAATACAATCCCATCTGACATAAAATAATCAAAGCTCTTCTTAACTGGGTCAGACCTCTCAAATCCTTATCTGAGCCTCAACAGAATGTTCAGAACCCTGTGGGTTTACTGGTGCTTCAACAGACTGATCACAGGCATTCCGGACTGCCTCATTTTCCCCTTTTCCTTATCTGAGCCTCAAACAGAATGTTCAGAACCCTGTGGGTTTACTGGTGCTTCAACAGACTGATCACAGTCATTCGGGACTGCCTCATTTTCCTTTTTCCTTATCTGAGCCTCAACAGAATGTTCAGAACCCTGTGGGTTTACTGGTGCTTCAACATACTGAACACAGGCATTCGGGACAGCCTCCTTTTCATTTTTCTTCCCCAGGAGGCAACAATTAGCCATCTTACGACCAGCTTTCTTGCAATAGTAACAAGTAAGACCGGCATATTTCTCCATCAACTGCTTCCCTTCTTCCTTACTCTTGTCACTAGACCCAGCTTTAATTTCTGGTTTACCCTGGTGATCCCTGCTACTCTTTTGGAAGCTCTATTTCGGGATAAACTTAACCATATGAGTTAAACCAAACTCATCTGCTAATCTAGCAGACTCCTGCAAAGTGGCAGCATTCTTTTCATCTAAATATCTCTTTATGTCATCAGACACCCACCCTCTGAATTCTTCAATTAAAACCAACTCTTTCAAGCTGTTCAAATCATCATTTATATTTTTATATGTGCACCAGCGGTCAAAACACACAAACATCTCATAAGCAAGTTCCATATAAGTCTGGTTCACAGAGGTCCTCAAATTTCTAAACTTTTGCCTGTATGATTCTGGGAAAAACTCGTACTCTTTGAGCACAGCCTGTGTCACTATGTCATAATCAGCTTGATTCATCAACCGTCAAAGCAGAATATGCTTGCTGAGCCTCCCCTTTAATTACACTTTGTAAGAGAATAGGCCAACCCTCTTCTGGCCACTTTAAACAACCTTCCCAAAATGCTGAAAGTATTTATTAACCTCTGCTTCGTCAAATTGAGATACCAATGAAACTTCCCGAATGGCCTTAAACTTATCACCAGAGTCTAACACTCGACCCCTTTGCTGCAATCTCTCTTTCTTTTCCAGCTCGAACAGCCTCTGCCTTTCTGCTTCCTCCCTCTGTTTTTCTGCCTCTCTAGCCTCAAACTGCCTCTGCCTTTTCGCAGCCTCCGCATTTAATTTTCTCACTTGTACGGGAGCTCAAGCTCACGAGGTTTACTTTCAGGAAACACCTCCAACTCCCCCACTTTAAACACACCCTCAGATACATAATGTTCAGCTATTACACTCTGCACCTGTGCCCTCCTTATTGTTGATTTCCTCTTAGCAAGTTTTAACCTTTTAGCAATACTTAACAACTCAATCCTTCCGGCGTCCTCCAAAGCCTCAGAGGCTGGAACTTCGAGACCATCTATCAACATCCATTGCTACTGATTTTCCACACACAAATAAATCAAAAGGAATTTCCCCAATAAAATCGATAATTAATGACTACGCCCCCAAATCTGTTAATATCCCGGACGCAGGCCCAATTTAGTTACGAATTGTAACGCTTTAGAAACGAACAGCAGCAATAGGCTACACCTGGAGTCTGTTTTGATGTTAACACTATCTTTATTAGAATCAACTTGTAATATAGTAATTTAAACAAGATAAACAAAAGTGTTATGTGTATATATGTGTGCAAATATAACTCCTGGACTATTGAACTCGGGAGAAACAAGGCTTGGAAGTCTTGAGATGGCAAAGTATAAAAGTTCAGGTGATGAGAGAGATATTTGTAAACCAGCGTAAATGTTGAGAGAAGGCAATTATGTCGAATTGCAGAGGTTTCATGGTGGTAAAACGAGATAACAGTTGCTGTAGATTTTATCCTTCATCATTCCAAATCCACATACGAAATATCACGGAAAGTGACTTGTCACAAGGGGTATCGTCTTCAAGTGAATTACCCCACCACACACAGGCAAGGGTTAACACATCAGTGGTCTTCAGACGATACCCCAAATCAGATCCACTCCTACGGGTCAAACGAGGTGACAATCACACATTCGATGTACGGTGAATCGATAATTAACCCACCACTGTGGGCATAGGAAAGTTGCAATCAGTTACCCTTGGTCACTAGTTTCCTGGTTTCGATTCTTCCATTTTTCCTCCTTCGTCTCCGTCTGACTCTGAGTGTCAGTGTCCTCGGTTAAAACTAAACAAGCTGCGAGCGATGTAAACAAGCTACAAGTCAAACTGAAATAACTTTTTAATTTCTCTCTCTTAAAATGACAGTCCACAGCAAACGAAACCTAGGAATTCATAACAACGGCCACTCCCTATTGTGAACTGAGTAATGTACCAGTACTTGGGATGACTGAGTGAATCATTTCCCTTATTCTGAGGAGGTGAACGGCTTCTCCCCAGTGTGAACTCGCTGATGACTCTGTAGGATGTCTGGCCGAGTGAATCTCTCCCCACAGACTGAGCAGGGTGAATGGCTTCTCCCCAGTGTGAACTCGCTGGTGTCTCTGTAGATTGGAAGACTGAGTGAATCCCTCGCCACCAACTGAGCAGGTGAATGGCTTCTCCCCAGTGTGAACTCGCTGGTGTCTCTGTAGATTGGAAGACTGAGTGAATCCCTCGCCACCAACTGAGCAGGTGAATGGCTTCTCCCCAGTGTGAACTCGCTGATGACTCCGTAGGGTGGATGACTGAGTGAATCCCTTCTCACAGACTGAGCAGGTGAATGGCTTCTCTCCAGTGTGAACTCGCTTGTGTCTCTGTAGGTTGGAAGACTGAGTGGAATCCCTCGCCACAGACTGAGCAGGTGAATGGCTTCTCCCCAGTGTGAACTCGCTGATGACTCTGTAGGTGGGATGACTGAGTGAATCCCTCGCCACAGACTGAGCAGGTGAATGGCTTCTCCCCAGTGTGAAGTCGCTGATGTATCTGTAGGTCGAATGACCGAGTGAATCGTTTCGCACATTCTGAGCAGGTGAACGGCCTCTCCCCAGTGTGAACCCGCTGGTCTGCCCATTACGTCAGATGATTGAGTGAATCCTTTCCCACAAATTCAGTAGATCACCAGCCTCTGCTCAGTGTGAACTGACTGGTGTGTCCACAGGTGGGAAGACCAATTGAATCCTTTCTCACACACAGAACAGATGAATGGCCTTGCCCAGTGTGAACTTGCTGATGTACCTTCAGTTGAAATGACCGAGTGAATCCATTCCCACTGTCTGAGCAGGTGAACAGCCTTTCTCCTGTGTAAAATGACGGACGTGCCAGTTGGTCAGATGATCGAATAAATCCCTCCACACAGTCTGAGTAGAAAGGATGGTCGATTGAATCCCGCGCTCCACTTCTTAAATATCTGGACAGAGACAGCAAAACTGGCGTGCTGTGTTTGAGATTCCTGGAGACAAATTCCTTCTCGTTTTAACCTGTGAAATGATTTACAAAATCCATCAAAGGCTGTAGGACAACATTTCAGATGAGATTACTTGAGTCGCCAAATTTTGATCTGGCTGTTCCTCGCTGTTACAATGAGGCTGAAGCCAGGTTGGACAGAGAAATCATCTCCTGACTGGGCAGAGTGCTGGAACCTGGAATGACCATCAGTTCCCCGATGCTCTTCCTGTTTCTAGTAAGATATGGGGCATTTCTGCCGTCTGCAATTTGTACCCTGGCTCAGTTTGACTCTCTCCATTGGTATTATTCCCTCTTCCTGCTGAGCTGCATGGGTCCTGGCCCCACAGTAACTGAAACACTCTCACGCAAATTGTCTTTTGGACGTGCATCTGGGATTTTCTTTCACGTATTTTAAACTTAAAGTTCCACAATTTTAACGCCTTATAAAAAATCCCTGCTGAGGTGAATGGTTGGTCTGCACAGCTGTTAAATGGACTTCGAGTGAATATTAGTATTACTTCAGGTTCTTGTGGAAAATTACAATACGGAAACAGGCCATTTGGGCCATCCGGTTTGTGCTGAACTAATTAAACTGCCCACTCCCACATCCCTACCATCCAGGTACCTATACGAACCTCTTAAATGTTGAAATTGAGCTCACATGCACCACTTGTGATGGCTGCTCATTCCACACCCGGATGACTGTCTGTGTGAAGAAGATTCCCCTCATGTTCACCTTCCACCCTTAACCCATGGCCTCTGGTTGTAGTCCCGCACCATCTCAGTGGTAAAAAGCCAGCTAAAGGGAGAAGGGGGAGACCGTGGATGACAAGGAAGTCAAGGACAGTATAAAAATAAAAGAGAAGTTGTATAACATAGCAATGATGAGAGGGAAGTCAGAGGATTGGGAAACTTTTGAAGAACAACAGAAGATAACTAAAAAGGCAATACGGGGAGAAAATACTAAATTCTAAATTCTCCTACTAAATTCCTGTGTAAACAAGCCTGGCTTTCCCGGCTCCTGTTTGATTCTTACTGAGAGAGAGAGAGAGAGAGAGAGAGAGAGAGAGAGAGAGAGAGAGAGAGAGAGGAGAGAGAGAGAGAGAGAGAGAGAGAGAGAGAGAGAGGAGAGAGAGAGAGAGAGAGAGAGAGAGGGGGGGGGGGGAGAGAGAGAGAGAGAGGGAGAGGGAGAGGGAGAGGGAGAGGGAGAGGGAGAGGGAGAGGGGAGAGGGAGAGGAGAGAGAGAGGGAGAGGAGAGAGAGAGAGAGAGAGAGAGAGAGACGAGAGAGAGAGAGAGAGAGAGAGAGAGAGAGAGGAGAGAGAGGCGGAACCTATTTGACTATGCAGCGTGTTTACACTTGCTTGCAGCTTGTGTTTACATAGCTCGCAGTTTGTTTTATTTAAGCAAGGACACACAGTCAGCCGGAGAGAAAGAAAGAAGATGGAAAGTTCGAAACAAAGGGGCCGAGTGGCCAAAGGCCACTGTTTGGACTCTCCTGTGCCCACAAGGTGGGTGACTATTGATCCAGCCTATACCGAATGTGTGATTGTCACTTTGTTTGATGCATTGGAGTGGATCTGTTGATTTGGGAGTATCGTGTGAGGACAACTTGTGCAAACCCCTGCCTGAGTGTGGTAATTCACTTGAAGAGGGTACCCCCTGTGGACCAATCACTGTTGGTGATAATTCGTATAATCCATCTGGGGATTTTGTTGGAGTATCCCGTGCCTACAACTTTTGTTAACCCTTAGCTGGATTCGGGTGTGTTATGTGGTAAGCACTTGTAAGAAGGGATATTCTGTGGAAATCACTGTCGGTAATACTTTGTGTGTTGGGTCTGGATTGGGAGTACCTTGCCGAATCTTCCTGTGTGTTAACACTTGCCTGGGTGGTAGTTCCTTCTGACGACAGTACTCCTGTGATAAGCTACTTCTGGTGATAATTCGTATGTGGATTTAGAACAACGACGGATAAGACCTACAGCGACTGTTATCAACGTAATTGCCCTCTCTCGACATTCACCTTGGATAACAAATATCTCTCTCTCGTCATTGATCCCGTGGATGAACTGAACTTTCATACTTTACCATCTCAAGACTTTAAGCTTGGTATTTCCTGAGCTCAGTGGTTTGGGAGTTACATTTACACATATGTGTAATCATAACACTTTTATCTTTTGAGTATTTTGCTTAATTGTTTATATTATAATTAGAGACGAATAAAGGCAGTGGTTTTAACATCAAAACCACACTCCAGGAGTGGTCTATTGCTGCTGGCTCATTTAAACCGTTACGGGAATGTAACAGAGGTGTTCGTGTTTATGTCTTTCTGGGGGTGCCCATGTTATCACCTTAATGTATCTCTGTCACGCCGATGCCAAACAGGCAGAACCACGGCCTGCTGAGTTTGTGTCGAAATTCCACAGCATGCTAACACTCTGATTCCAATGTCAGTAATCCTGCTCAACCCAGAGTGAGGAACTCTCAGCCTGGGCTTTCTCAAATAACTTCCGGGGAAGTGAGATGAGGACCTGTGGTCCAGTCAGAGATGACTCTGGGCTGTCGGTGTTTTGAGGGATTGTGTCTCAGGCCCCCACCAAACGAAACTTCCTATACTGGGAAGCATGCATCCTGGCCATAACTGCAGGTGCCCAGCAGCCGAGAGGAATAACTGAGACTGAGCGATTTTGGATGATCGCTTTTCTCTCCTATGGAGTAGACAGGAATTCACGAGAGATAATCAATTTGGCTACAAGCACTTGAGGAGATGGCCACAATATTGCGGGGGGCCCTGACAGTAACACAGGCCCAAGTAACAGAAATATCCACTGAAATGATTGTAATCCGACAAACAGTCGTACAGAATCGTATGGCTTTAGATTTTATCCCAGCTGAGAAAGGGGGAACCTGTGCTATTATTGACACAGAATGCTGCACCTATATCCCTGATGAGTCTACTAACGTTACATCCTCTCCAAGCACACTGCCAAGGAGACTGACAGTATCAAGAGAGTAGGGCAGGATTTACACGGGTTCACCGAAGGGTCGAAATGGTGATCTTCGAAGACCTGTCGGTAATTTGTGGGGCAAGATAATGCATTATGTCCAAATGGTTGTACATATCATTGCTATAATTACTGATGTATGCCGTTTTTACCCACTGAGAAGTTAATGCTGTACTTGGTTGCTTTCTCTATAAAAAGTTACTGCTTTGTTGATCATGTAATGATCTAAAGGAGGGAATGATAAAGTATGTAAAAGGGTTAACTCTACATTACAAAATAGCAGCCTGTTTTTCTGAAAGAGACTTCTGATGATGAGCCAATGTGCTAAGCCATGCTGAGCCATATTTCTTCTTGAGAGTAGCTAGCTAGGGTTTCAGGATGCTTATCTCCTTGTGCACTCATGTGTAGAGATAGGACAGCTTCTGTCTGTTCTCTGTGTGTAAGCCATTATGACTATTTTGTAATTTGTATTTAGGGTCTGTCATATGGTAAATATTTTTGGCTCCAGCCTGTCTTGTGTGGGGAGTATCTGGGTATTCATAAATAACGCTGGGTTTTTTTCTTCTCCAGAGAACCACGAAACAAGGAAAACATGAAAGTCGTTCAGAGAGAAAAAAAAATGAATCTCCATCCCTACCCCCCGCATCAAAACGGACGGCATCCCGATCATCAACCCTCAAAACCCACCCCTCCCGCACAAAATGGAAGAAAAATATCGACACCTGTTAAAAAACATTCCTACCCGGAACAACTGAGGAGGAGCCGGTGTCACCAGTGTCAAGGCGGCCACATCGGGAGCAGCGGACACAACAGGCGACCCCCGGAAGATTCACCAGGTGATGTGTCGCCTCACCTGGAAGGAGGATTGGACAACGGAGAAAGTTCGGTCGTCCCGCCCTTTCACTGTGACACCCCCAAACCCCACATCAAATCCGTCCAAAAGAATCTGGCGAACTTTAATGACCAATAAATATAATTCCTCTCAGAGATCAGCTGTCTGAATGATCCCCTGACTCTGAGAAGAAGGGGTATCTATGGTCCCACACTGTCAGGGTGTTGAGTTTACCAGGAGACAAAGACTGCAGGGACGAGAGGTTTTCTGTTAACTAATACACTGTGTGTGGACCCCGCTGGCAATTATGGTGTTGTGACCCGAATCGAGACAAACACCACGCTGCCCACTCCACCAACAACACGGCACAGCCGGACACATAACAGGGGACTTTACATCTCACAACACTGGATTCAGTGATGAAACCCGTGACTAATGTTGTTGTCTCACCGAAAAGTCCATTAACCCCTAACCCTAACCCTGCAATATGGTGTAAAATCCCGCTCCCCATACTAACACGGGTTATACAGACCAAAAGAACAAATTGTCGGAGGAACTCAGTGGGTCGGGCAGCATCTGTGGAGGGGAAATGGACCGTCAACATTTCGGGCCGAGACCCTCCCTCTGGACTGAGAGTGGACGGGAAATAGTCAGAGAAAAGAGGTGAGGCGTGGGGATGGGGCAAGAGCTGGGGATGTAGATGTGGATACAGGTTAGTGGGGAGGTGGAAGGTGAAAATAGTGACAAGGGTGGGAGGTGAGTGTTTGGGGCAACACGGGGCTGCAGAAGATGGAAAGTAATTCCATAGAGGATGAACAAAGAGGTTAGAGAGTATTTGTTATAGAGAGTGCAATGAAGATTCACCTGACTGATCCCTGGAGCGGTGGGGTCATCATATGAAGAAAGATCAAATGTGATAACTCTAAATGTCATTTAGAGAATCGAGGACTGAGAGGTGAACACATTGAAATGCACAACATCATTCCCGGTTGAACCAGGGATCCCAGTCTCTGAAAAAGGGGGTGGACTGTCCGGGACTGTGATAAGGGGAAATGTCTCCATTCCGAGGGTGGTAAATGTCTGTAAATCCCCACCACTGAGGGTGGTGAAGACTCAGTGATCATCCTCACGTAGAAAAGAGGCCGGCAGATGTGTGGAGACCGAAGGGATCGAGGAAATGAGGATCGGACAGAAAAATGTGGCTGAGATGGGAGAGCAGCCGCCATCTTGTTGATGGTTAGAGGGGCCGAATAGCCACCTCCTGCTGTTTCTCACTTGATGTTTCAGTGTTCCTGTCCACTGAGGCCGGAGGAATGTGAATAGAAATTAGTGTTTATAAACACAGAACCGATTAAAATGAAACGTGAACACTTCCTGTTTGGGCTTGAATTATGTTTCTGAAAGGGATGGGATTCGAGCCTGTGACTCTGTGACCTAGGGGTGGAGGGAAAGGGATCGGTGTAGATATGGTGTGGGAAACTAGACGTGTATCTGGTGTAAATATGGAATAATGTGGGGAATGCGGAGGATGGGTCAGGCAGTGTGTGAGGGGCGAGGAGCAGAGTCACCGGTTCAGGTGGGAGACCCTCCACTCGTGATCTGATATCGTTCCCTGTTCACGTTTTTCTGCAGATCTGCAGCATCTGCGGGTCACTGCTCTACGTGTCCGTGTAGCTTCATCTTTCACTCGTTCAGACAAGGCAGTGAGATCCCGATCGGTCACGTCCTCTCGTTGTGGGTGGACAATGTTTTTTTTCCCTGCAATATTTTCTGCCTGTTTCATTCACTGTTTCAACGTGCTGAAGTGCAGACGATGTTTCTGAGTGTATGACCCATTTATGTGAGAATTTAGCCATTTATATTTATCTGAGCTTCTCATAAATGTGTACAGTTTAATTCAGTTTCACTTCAGAATTTCCAAAGCAACAACGCAGTCAGTCATATAGTTCCACACAATTAAAATGGTTTATTACATTTACACAATTAAAATAGTTTATCACATTTTTATTTTTGTATATATATATATACTTATTTTAAATCACAATTGTTAAAATCTTTTGTTAAGAATTAGGTTCTACTGCTGCCGCAGAGACAACGAATTTCAAGGCATATGTCGGTGCTATTAAACCTGATTCTGATATTGATATGGGAGACTCACCACCGGTCATCTGATCCCAGTTACTGCAGATCGTAATGTGAGATTGAAGCATTTTCCATATATTTGCTTTCCTCAGAAATGACAACAGTTCAGTTTCCTTCTGTGGTTCCAGAGCAGAAACTCAGTCTGTCTAATATTTCCACACAATTAAAATGGGGAAATTTCTTTATTATCATCATGTACTGAGCTACAGGGACAATCTTGCCTGACGTACCATCCACACAGATAGATACATTACAACAGTACATTGAGCTGATATACGACAGAACAATAACTGTAACTAAGCATTATGGCTGCAGAGAATGTGCAGTGCAGATAGACACATGGTGCAGCGTCACGTCGAGTTACATTGTGAGGCCGAGTCCATTTTATCATTCATTTGGCTTATAACTGCAGACAGGAAGCCATTCTTCAGCCTGGTGTTACGCACTTTAAGGCTTTTGTATCTCTCCGCCAATGTGGGAGCGGGTTTGCAGCAAGAATGGCCAGGTTATGAGCTTCTTTGTGTACATGGCCTGCTTTTCCGAGGGAGGGAAAGTGTAGGGAGAGTCCATGGAGTGGAGGCTTGTTTCTCTGATGTTCTCTGCTCTCGAAAGTTCTCTGCAGTTCCTTGCAATCATGGGCAGTGCAGTAGCCATACAAAGGCGTGAAGTATCGACAAGAAGCTCAGAGGCCTCGGCCCTCACCCTGCCTTGTGTCGCTGGATCCTGGACTTCCTGTCAGATCGCCAGCAGGTGGTAAGAGTGGTCTCCATCTCCTCTGTCTCTCTGACCCTCAGGAAACATAACCAACAGGGTTGTCTCTTTGGCCCACTCCTTTACTTTCTGTGCACCCATGACTTGTGTTGCCACCCACAGCTCCAATCTGCTAATTAAATTTGCTGACAATACTACATTGATGGCCTAATCTCAAAAAATAACTTTCAACTGATCAAATGCCTACTGACAAGGTTCGGTCCGAACAAACTTTTCACCCTTCTTCAGGAGATTAGTCAGAGGAAGGGTGGTAGCAGCAAAGTTCTTACAGAACTTACGATAATATCCATCCATTCCCAGAGACCTTCTAAGAGCCTTCTTAGCAGTCAGAACAGGAACTTGAGAAATTGCCTGGACTTTTGCCCGAACAGGAGCCAACTTGCTTTGACCTACAACAGAGCCAAGCGAGGTCACAGTGGCATGGCCAAATTCACTCTTTGCCAAGTTAACTGTAAGGCTGGCCTGGGAAAGCCTGTCAAACAGCTTTTATACTGCAGAGATATGCTCTTCCCAAGTGTCATTCCCTGTGACTAAGTCATCAATATAGGCATCTGTGTGTTTTAATCCTCGAATTACAGAATCAAACGTTCTCTGGAATGTTCCTGGAACATTTTTCATTCCAAACAGCAAAACATTGTATTCATACAACCCAGATGGTTTCACAAACGCAGAAATCTCTCTACCTCTGTCCGTCAATGGAATACACCAATACCCTTTCAACAGATCAATCTTAGTAAGAAATTTTGCTTTTCCAACCTTATTGATGCAATCATCCACCCTAGGGATAGGAGAGGCATCTGTTTTTGTTACTGCATTTGCCTTCCTTCTATCAGTGCAAAATCTAACACTACCATCAGGTTTGGGCACAATGATGCAGGGTGAGCTCCAATCCGATGCTGAAGGACTAATAATACCATTTTCCAGCATATAGTCTATTTCTTGCTCAGCCAATTTACACTTTTCTACGTTCATGCAATATTGGTCTTGTTTAATCGGTTTGGCTTGACCAATATCTACATCATGTACTGCGACTGTGGTGTGCTTGGGAACATCGGGAAATAAATCTTTAACCTTCAGAATTAATTCCTTCAGCTGTTGTTGCTTTGCCTGCAGATGAGCCAACCCGTTATCAATATTTTCTGGAACAACCGAGTTCATTAGCTTAACTGGGACCATGTTGGGCTTGTGAAAAGTCTCAGACGACTCAATTGTTTCATTCTCAGGGTTACCAGATTCATATGTTTTGACAACAACACACACAGATGGTGCCTGCTTGTCAAAATAAGGCTTTATTAAATCTATCTGTACCACCTGTGTTAGTTTACGTCAGTCGGGTGTTTTGATAACATAACTCACATTATTAATTTGAACGACTATTTCATACGGTCCATTGAGTTTCGCCTGAAGTGGATTCGTCAACATTGGAGATAAGGTAAGCAACTTATCCCCCACCTGGTATTTTATTTCGTAAGCCTGCTTATCAAACAAACACTTATTTTGTTTTGAGAAATCTTTAAGTTTTGTCTCGCTAGACTACAGGCCTGGAGTAGTTCATTATTGAACTTCAAAACTTAGTCTGACAAGTTAACATGCACGTCCCCATCAATTCACTGTTCCTTTAACAAGGTCAAATGTCCTCTCACTCTATGACCAAATACAAATTCAAACGGACTAAAGCCCAGTGATTCCTGTACCAACACTCTTAAGTGAACAAAAGCAAATATATTCCTTCATGTCAGTCCTTTCCATTTTCAACACAGTATGTCTTTTTTTGGCATGTGCTTGCGTGCTTCCGATGATGTATTTTACAAGCCTTTACAAGGCACGGAGCGAGAGAGAGAGACAGTGTGGAACACATTGTGTCTTAATCATTGTTTTGAGGGTAGAATGAAATCTTTCTAGGACCCATCGTAATTCTGGATGTTACGCAGACAATGTAATTTGTTTAGCACTCAGTTCTTAAACTACCTGCTGGAATAATCCAGATGTAAAATTGCTTTCTTGATCAGACTGGATTTCTTTAGGCAAATCAAATAAAGTAAAAAAAAACTTGGTAAGAGCCTTCGCCACAGTTTTAGCTTTAATATTTCTGAGAGTTATTGCCTCTGGGAATCTGGATGCAGTACACATAATAGTTAGCAGATACTGATGGCCAGATTTAGTCTTTGGCAATGGGCCAACACAATCCACTATAAATTTTGAAAAGGGTTCACCAAATGCAGTTATATATAGAGTGCAGTGGGGCACTGTGGATATCTGATTAGGGTTACCAACAACTTGACAAGTGTGACAGGTTCTGCAAAAGGTCACAACATCTTTCCTCAGATTAGGCCAGTAGAATTATTTCATAATCCTGTTTACAGTTTTATTCACTCCAAAATGGCCACCTGAGGGCAGAATGTCGGCCAAAGTTAAAATTTCAGTCCTATAAACTTTAGGAACTACACCTTGGTGAACAATTGCCCATTCCTCACTCGCTGGTATAGTAGGTGCCCTCCATGTCCTCATTATCACTCCATCCTTGTGATAATACCCTACTGGCACTTTCTTAATTTCATCATCTGAGAAAGCTGTTTTTTTTTTATCTTCAATCTGAGGGTCTCGGTTCTGTTCTGCGATAAACCCGTCTGCGTAGGCAGACATTTTAGCCATACTTCGAGTTCCTGCGCAGGAAGGATAAATGTTAAAATCCATCTGTGGGTCGTCAGTGGTTGGGTTAGTTGTCAACTGCACTGCAGGAACAACTTTACCATCTGCCAGGTCATTCCCTAACAGCAAATTAACGTCTTCCTCGGGTAAACAAGAGCATACTCCGATCTTAACAGGTCCTGAAACCAACCCCGACAGTAAAGTTACCTTGTGCAATGGCACGAAAACCATGTCGCCCCCAATGACTTTAATAAGATTTACCTCACCAGTGTTAGTCTCATCACCAAACTTTAGAACGCGGTCTGATATAAGTGACTGAGAAGCCCCAGTAACTCAAAGAATTTTCATTGGTACCCGGGTTCACCCTTCCTTTACTAATACAAACCCATCTGACATAAAATGATCGAATCCCTTCTTAACTCGGTCAGACCTCTCAGACCCTAACTGAGCCTGAAACAGAATGTTCAGAACCCTGTGGGTTTATAGGTGCTTCAACATACTGACCACAGGCATTTGGGACTGAATCCTTTTCCTTTATCTTCTTCAGGATGGAACAATTAGCCATCATATAACCAGCTGTCTTACAATAGTAACAAGTGAGACCAGAATATTTCTCCTTCAACTGCTGCCCTTCATCCCTACTCTTGTCACTAGGCCCAGCTTTAATTTCTGGTTTACCCTGGTGATCCCTGCTACTCTTTTGGAATCTCTTATTCGAGATAATCTTAACCTTATGAGTAGAAACAAACTCACCTGCTATTCTATCAGACTCCTGCAAATTGGCAGCATCCTATTCATCTAAATAGGTCTTTATGTCATCAGGAATGCACCTTTTGAATTCTTCAATTAAAAGCAACACTTTCAAGCTGTTACAATCATCATTTATATTTTTACATGTGCACCGGCGGTCAAAACACAGAAACTTCTCATAAGCAAGTTCCATATAAGTCTGTTTCACAGATTTCTTCAAATTTCCAAAATTTTGCCTGCATGATTCTGGAACCAACTCGTAAGCTTTGAGCACAGACTGTTTCACTAGGTCATAATCAGCTACTTCATCAACTGTCAAAGCAGAATAGGCTTGCTGAGCCTTCCCCTTAATTACGCTTCCTAAGAGAAAAGGCCAACCCTCTTTTGGCCACATTAAACTTTGAGCAACCTTCTCAAAATGCTGTAAGTATATATCAACCTCTGCCTCGTCAAATGGAGGTACCAATTTAACTTCGTGACTGGCCTTAAACTTATCACTAGCGTCTAACGCTAGACCCCTTTGCTGCAATCTCTCTCTCTTTTCCAGCTCAAACAGACTCTGTCTTTCTGCTTCGTCCCTCTGTTTTTCTGCCTCCCCAGCCTCAAACTGCCTCTGCCTTCCGCAGCCTCTATCTTTAATTTTTCTCACTTGTGCTGCAGCACAAGATCACGAGGTTTACTTTCAGGATTCCCCCCCCCCCAACTCCTCCACTTTAAACACACCCTCAGATACATAATGTTCAGCTATTATCCTCTGCATCTGTACCCTCCTTATTGTCGATTTCACCTTAGCAAGTTTTAACCTTCTAGCAAGACTCAACAACTCAATCCTTCTGTCGTCTTCTAATACCTAAGAGGTTGGCGCTTCCTGACATCTATCAACATCCATTGCTGCTGATTTTCCTCACACAAATAAATCAAATGGACTTCCTCAATGAAATTGATAATTAATGACAATGGCCCCAAAACTGTTAATATCTCGGACGCAGGCCCAATGTTGTTATGAATCATAACACTTTAGAAATGAACCAGCAGCAATAAACTACACCTGGAGTCTACTTTTGAAATTAAAACTATTTTTATTGGAATCTACTTATAATATAGTAATAAGCAAGATAAACGAAAGTTAACATTGTTATATGTATATATATGTGTAAATATAACTCCAAAACTATTGAGCTCGGGAGAAACAAGGCTTGGAGTCTTGAAATGGCAAAGTATGAAAGTTCAGGTCAACCATGGAATAGCTGATGAGAGAGATATTTGTAATCCAGCGTAAATGTTGAGAGAAGGCAATTATGTTGAATACCACAGGTTTCATGGTGGTAAAACGAGACAACAGTTGCTTTAGATTTTATCTGTCTTCGTTCCAAATCCACATACCGAAAGTGACTTATCACAAAGGGTATCGTCTTCAAGTGAATTACCACACCACACCCAGGAAAGGGTTAATACATCGGTGGTCATCACAGGATACCCCAAATCAGATCCACTCCTATGGATCAAACGAGGGGAGATCCACACATTCGATGTATGCTGAATTGATAAATAACCCACCCTTATGGGCATAGGAAAGTTGCAATCAGTGACCCTTGGCCACTTGTTCCCTGGTTTCGATCCTTCCATTTTTCCTCCTTTATCTCAGTCTGACTCTGAGTGTCTGTGTCCTCGGTTAAAACTAAACAAGCTGTGAGCGATGTAAACAAGCTGGAAGTCAGACTGAATCGCCTTCTTAATCTCTCTCTCTCTTAAAATGACAGTCCACGGCAAACAAAAGCTAGGGAATCATAACAACGGCCACTCCCCAATGTGAACTGACTGGTGTGCCAGTAATTGGGGTGACTGAGTGAATCCTTTCCCACATTCTGAACAGGTGAATGGCCTCTCTCCAGTGTGAACTTGCTGATGTCTCTGTAGATGGTATGACTGAGTGAATGTCTTCCCACTGTCTGAGCAGGTGAACGGCCTGTCTCCAGCATGATCTTGCTAATGTACCTTCAGATGCGATGATTTAGTGAATCCCTTCCCACAGTCTGAGCAGAGGAATGGCCTCTCCCCAGTGTGAACTGATTGGTGTCTCTGTAGGTGGGATGCCAGTGAGAATCCCTTCCCATATTCTGAGCAGGTGAATTGCTTCTCCCCAGTGTGAACTTGCTGGTGACGCTGTAGGGTGGATGAATGAGTGAATCACGTCCCACATTCTGAGCAGGTGAACGGCTTTTCCCCAGTGTAAGCTGACTGGTATGCCAGTAATTGGGATGACCGAGTGAACCCCTTCCCACCCTCCGAGCAAGTGAAGGCCTCTCTCCAGTGTGCACTCGCTGATGACTATGTAAATATTACGATGCTTCTTGCATTGTGATATACACAGCTCAGCACATTCATCGCATCATGCTCAACCATTTGATTGCTGACTCTGTCTGAGGTCTGAACAACATCGGACTGGTGTCAAGAAAACAAACTCTCCCTCACTGTCACAAAAATAAAGGAGCTGATTTTGGACAACAGAAGGAATGGAGACAGGCTAACCCCTATTGACATTAATCAGTCTGTGGTTAAGAAGGTGAGGAGCTTTAAGTTCCTTGGCATAAACACCACCGAGGATATCGCATGGTGCCCTGACGAAGGGTCTCGGCCAGAAACGTCGACAGTGCTTCTCCCTATAGATGCTGCCTGGCCTGCTGTGTTCCACCAGCATTTTGTGTGTGTTGCTTGAATTTCCAGCATCTGCAGATTTCCTCATGTGTACGTACCAGCTGTGTTGTGAAAAAAGCACAACAGCACCTCTTTCACCTCAGACGGCTGAAGAAGTTTGGGATGGGGTCCCAAATACTAAGAACTTTCTACAGGAACACAATTGAGAGCACCCTGACTGGCTGCATCACTGCCTGTATGGAAACTGTACTTCCCTTAATTGCAGGAACCTGCAGAGAGTGGTGCGGACAGCCCAGCACATCTGTAGACGAAAACTTCCCATTATTCAGGACATTTGCAGAGACAGGTGTATAAAAAGGGCACAAAGGATATCGGGGACCAAATTCACCACAACCACAAACTGTTCCTACTGCTACCATCCAGGAAACGGTACTACAGCAAAAGGACCAACAGGCTCCGGGACATCATCTTCTACCAGGTCATCAGACTGATTAATTCATGCTGATACAATTGCATTTGTATGTTATATTAACTGTCCTATGTACAAACTATTTATCATAAATGACTATATATTACTCATTACCCATTCCCCCTACAACTTATTTTAACCACGTTACCCCTCACCCCCCACCCTACCACTAGCAACCCTTACCACTAGGATATTAGTCCCCTCTTGTTCTGTTCCCCTAACAAATCCCCTATCACCCCTTTCCTCTGCCAGGTAATTCCCCCCCAACAGCTTCTAAAATGGTCCACCTGCTGTTTTTGGGGGATGGGCACCAGAGTACTCTGCGATGCCAAGTCACCCCAACCACAAAGTGTTCCAGCTTCTACCAACCGGGAAACGGTACTGCAGCATAAAAGCCAGACCCTCAGGCTCCTGGACAGCTCCTTCCACCAGGCCAACAAGTTAATTTATGCTGATACAGTTGTGTTTCTGTCATAATGACTGTCCTATGTACAAACAATTTATTGTAAATTACACATTGCACATTTAGATGGAGAAGTAATATAAAGCTTTCTACTCCTCATGTATATGAATGATATGTCAATTCATTTCACCCACTTCACTATCCGTTCTGGCATTCTGACTCCCATTCCCCCCTGTAAATTTAGTTTCATCACACACTAGCAACAGCAAGCCTTACCAGTAGGATATTAGATCTCTGCTAGTCTTAATTCCCAAACTAACAAATGCCCTATCAACCATTTGACATTCCTCTGCCAGGTAATCCCCCCAACAGTTTCTAAAGTGGTCTATCTGTTGTTGTATGAGATGGCAACAAGAGTACTCTGGAATGGCTATTTAACTTCATTCCCCTTCATGTCTCTCAACCAGTTTCCTGTGTCCCGCACCTTGGGTGTAACTCACCTCTCTTCATGTCATAACTATCACCCCCTCCAACTCCTGGATGATCCAGAATTCATCAATTTCTAGCTCCAACTCCTTAAATTGCAACTGGACACACATCTTGTAGGTGAGGGCATCAGGGACACTGGAGGTCGCCCCACGTTCCCACCAATGTCCCCTCTAATTTGTAATGACCAGTGTGCACATAAATCATGTACTGTGCATTCTTTTACCCAGTGACAACATGTGCACAGTGAATTTTATCTGGAGAGGTAAGAACTTGGATCTCCTCTGGGTTCGATCGAGTTAATCTGCCCTCTCACAGAACTTACGTAGCAGGCCTGTAATGGGTAATGAAGGATTTGCACATTGTCTATATGTGTTGTCTATAACTGCTAAGTTACGCTTTAAAAAGTTGCATTTTCCAAATATCACTCCACTTCTTCACACCTGCAAATTCTCCAGCAACTTTTGCATCTCCACAACAAACACAGGTAACACAAGTTTCCGTATTCTACATAAATATATCCAAGTGACAGATGGTGGTGAACTCAGTGATGGCAATGCCAATGAATATGAAGGGAAGGTTAGTAGTCTGTCTCATTGGAGTCTGGCACATTTGTTATGTGAAAGCTACTTGTTGCCCAGGACAAAGTTGTTTGATATCATTAACTTCCCAGAGAGAATGAGTCAAAACATGTCGTCACGGGTAGAAAAGTCGAGAACAAAAGGAGGTAGCTCAAGCAACACATACAAAATGCTGGAGGAACTCAGCAGGCCAGGCAGCATCTATGGAAAAGAGTACTAATGCTTTCCTCCGGCATTTTGTGTGTGTTGCTTGCATTTTCACCATCTGCAGATTTTCTCGTTTGTGATTGGAAGTGGAACAAAGGTGATTTTCTCAACTGGAGATGTAAAAGAGCCGATTTTGTTCCCTTTCTCCGAGTTCCTAATCCTTGCATTTAGATAGCTGGAGCTCAGCTCTGTCTGAGAGATCTATCGGTTCCCAGTCCCTCATCAACCGGAAGCTCCCCGGGGCCCGTGTACGGATCGTGGGGCTGAGAGAGAGTGAGGTGAGCAGGGCTGTCCCGGGATTGCGGGGTACGGTGTTTAGGATAGTCTCCCGCAGATAACCGCTTACCTGCGTCCGATCTAGCAGCCGTGCACCCGAGGCCTTTTGTGAACTGCGCGCACCGTCACAATCTTCGCGCCTGCGCATATGTTCAATGCTTCAGCGCAGGCGAAATATTTAATGCTGAGCATTATGGGTAATCTCGGTGCCATTAAAAGTTTCTGCAAGCGCAGGTTCCATGTCCAAACCTCAGTTTTTTTTTTGTATATGGAAAACTCAGCAGCTGCTTTAACGCAGAAAACGGCTCCTATACTCAATATACTCAATATCAAAGTGTATCTAATGCCAACGTTCAATCCTCTTACAAAGGCAGATATAAAACACAAAAGATTCTGCAGTTGCTGGAAATACAGAGACGCACACACACAAAATACTGGAGGAACTCTGCCATTCAGGCAGCAACTAAGCAGAGGATTACAAAAACAGCAAAGGGAAAAACAGAGATCTGAGAATACTCTACCGCCGACCCGAGGGTGCGGCAAATCCCGTCCCACCATGGCCGGCATCTGACGGCCCAGTACCGTCCGGAATGTCCTTTGGAATTCTGAATTAAGGACAGGATCCAAAATATCCCTGGTTCCTCCGGACCATATCCCTCCCATACAAGTGAAATGATCCTCAGTGGTGGGGGGCGGAGGGAGAGGCATGTGTGGCTTCCGATTCCGGGCCAAGTAGGGACAACGTACGTTTAAATCCCGATACATGTAAGGCGGGATGAATGTTTAGAGAACGGGGAAGATGTGATGTGTATGTTGCCGGGGCAGTTTCCCTAATGACTTTAGAGAGACGGATAAAGCGAGGAGCTAGTTTCCGCCATTCCAGTTTGAGTGGACGATCTTTACTTGAACAGAGACCCGCTTGTCAATATTGAAAGAGGAGCCAAGCCGCCTGTGTCTGTTGACCTTGGCCTGCAGCCCGGCTGAACTTCCTTTCCAAGTCTTTGTCCTTGAGACACCTTTGAACAAATTACTCGGCGGAGGGGACCCCGACATCTAATTCCTGATCAGGAGACTGAGCGGGCAGAAACTCAATTCGACATTCGAATGGGGTCGTACCCAGCGGTGAATGCTGAAGGGTATTGTGGGCGGACTCGGCCCGGATTAAATGGTCACTCCAAGAGGACAGATTCCCGGACAGAAGGCAGAGAAGGGCTCGCTCCAGGTCCGGATCCGTCCTCTCAGCCTGCCCATTAGTCTAAAAGTGGAACACCCACTGGCACAAGCTGATGGGGAGGATCAGAGACATTGCCGGGTGTCGGTGGCGAAGAGGAAGATTCAGAGGGAGGGTTCAGTGAGGTGGTGTGTGGTCTTTGGATGTGTGTAAAACGTGTGCGGTGGGTGTCGGTGATTTCAATGCGAAGGGCCTGTGCTGATGGAATGGGCTCGGGGGGTTTCCGTGTAGGAGGACCGGTCTCATTCGGACAGGTTATTGGGGGGTGTGTTTAATGAGCAGGCGAGCTGAGGGGGAATGGTCTCTGGTGGAGGGATGTGGGTACAGCCCGTACGGAAGGCGCTGGGTGATTGGAGGAGGTTAGAGGAGGAGTTGTGGTGTCTGTGGGGGCTGAGAGATTCCGATGGTCAGTATCTGTAGCTACTTGGAGACACGCGTAGTCAGTGTGAGAGTGTCGTGCAAGAGGCTTGTTTTATTATAGGGAGTCACGGTCTTCAGTATTTTATTTCATCTGCTGTATTTCCCATTAACCTTCCTCTATATCACGGTTTTGTTTTCCCAGAGTTTTTCCGCTCTGCTTTAATGATTATAACAATTTGCAAATGCTACTGACATCTGAGGAAGTCCAGTGTGAATCCTTCACCGGTCCGGAGAAGCAGCAACATTTCAGGGCTTGGTTCTGCAGAGTCGCGCTCCCCGTTATTGCACGATATCAAATCTCCATGGCAACCCGATTATCCAGCAGCTTTTGGAAGTCAGTAACTGCCTCATTGCATTAGCTTACGCATCTTCTGCTTCACTGAAGGGTTCTCCCGTGTTACTAAGAAGCGATTTTTTAAACAATCTTGTTCTAATATATCGCAATTGTCCCAGTGAATGCAAATTGAGCCCCTTCCCCGCATCTCCATCCTCTGTGTGGAATGTGTTTTGATTCTCGGTCAGATTCTTCGAGACACATTCACTGTATTCTTCCGGTACCGACCGTTCGCAGTCCTTACACCTACTCTGACTCTGCCTTCAAAATTCTCATATCATCCCGGCAGATTCCACACATCTTCTCTCTTCTAGGCATAATTTAAGTACCTTCTCCGAATCTTTCATATAACTGAAAGCCAACGTTCTTAGCATTAGACTGTCCTACAAAACTACAATATCATCCTTGCAGATTCCATCACAGCCTCCCGTCTTCCAAGGATAATCTAACCCCTCTCACAAAATCACCCGTATCACTGATAGGAAACGCTCTTAGTAATAATGTTGCAAGTTTATCGTTGGATTGTCACGAGAAGAAGACAACAGAAATAATAAAAATTAATACTGCGATTGATCTTTCTGAAGCAAAATTGCCGGACGCACATTAGTCCTACCGAAGAAAATGTCAAAGGTGAAAACTAGGCAGCTTCATAACAATAAATGACCCATGACTGCCACCTTCCGGAAACGTTGGGGTAACGCATGCCCTTTCATACAATGTGATCACAGGTTTTATCACATCCGTTTAATGTCTTATTCCTCAGCAGACCAGCAAGAGCTCCCCGCCCGGAACGTCGACTGTACTCTTTCCCATAGATGCTGACCGGACTGCTGAGTTCCTCCAGAATTCTGTGTGTGGAACCTGTAATTCGTCAAGAAGTGCATCAGCTGCACGAACTTCCTTCTAAAACAGGGGTGGGCAAACGTTTTGACTTGTGGGCCACAAAGGGTTCTAAAATTTGACAGGGTGGCCAGACCAGGAGCAGATGGACGGAGTGTTTTGGTAATACACCTCATAAGAGAAAATAAAATATCATGGGATATGTAGAAAACATGTGCTTTAATTTCAATTGAAAATGAACAAATGCATTACAACAAAATATCTGTCTTTGAAGTCTCATGGTATTTAGCTATTTATTGAAGTGACTTTTAAAACACTGAAAATTAAATGAATAAAATACAGCTTTTTTTAATAGTAAGTTATTATTTTAAAGCACTGAAAATTCTGTTATCCTTCAAGATATTATCATCATCACTCTCCTCCGGACTGTCTTTATTTCAAAAACAAGATGCAGGTCTACTTGTCCTGCTCCTTCTTATTCAATTGTCCCCTCTGCCAAAACTCAACAACGACCAGCACAAGGACAGAACAGTGACAGCGCGCCAGTATGCGGAGCGCGTTATTTGATCTGGAGCGCATTTTTTATTTTGAGAACGTACGCGCACCTGCGCACTACTCATGTCCATCACTTAACAGAAATGACATGTAACATGTAAGGCTTATTGAAAAAAATATCTTCAAATGCATTTTTTACATAACACAACGAAGAAACTTATTTTTAATTTCAGTGGGAACAGTGTTGTTGGTCTCCCTTTTTAGCCAGCGCATCAAAGTCTGGATTTAGTTTTGTTGTGGCGAAAACGTCAGAATTGCGGGGAAAAAAACGTTAACAAGGTTTATAAATATAATTTCATCAAGTTCTGCGGGCCGGATTAAAAAGCTTAACGGGCCGCATATGGCCCCCGGGCCCTAGTTTGCCCATGCCTGTTCTAAAACCTTCACTCCACGGAATATAAGCATCGATAAATCCCCATTGACCGCGGTATTCATGAAATATGGTGGAAATGATTTCCCGTCTTACAGTCAGCGTTGAGCGTGGGGAATGCTTTCACAGCCTAAGAACGTTGCTGGATATTTGAACTCGGTTAAACTAATCAATAGAATAAAGTCCCGCCTCCCATTTTGTCTGGAAAGTTTGTTCCGTAGCAACACGTGGTTGTACATTTCATTTGGTTCACGTTTGTAAAACTACCGTCCGGCCTGTTCCTGACCAACAACAACGAGACCGCTCTCACTGCCGACTGACATGTACAAGCAATTTATTCCGTTCATTTATAACTGATATTTATGGTTGTCAGCGATCCTGCACCACGTGATGGGAGAAGTATGAAGGGGTTAAACAAGGGACGGAGTAGCGGGAGACTGTGGGAGAAAGTGATAGTGGGGTGGTGGACTAGGGAGATAGGCTGAGGGGACAGAGTGACTGGGGGATAGAGACGGATGTAGAGTGTATGGTAAGGATAGAGAAGCTGCGGGGTAAGAGGTGTACGAGGGAGACTGTTGTGTGATAAGAGAAAGGCCGGCAGAAGCGATATTGGGACAGAGAGGCCGGGGAAGGTGAACGTGACTGGGGTAGAGAAAAGGAGTGTAGGAAGGAGAGATTAGGGTGAAGGACGGGGTAGCAGGGGTCCCGGAAGAGAGGGAAAGAGGGGTGAGAGAGCTGGGGATGAGAAAGACAAGAACTGAAACAAGTTATGAGACAGATAGTGGAAAGGGAGACTGGGCTACGGAAATCGGGGAGAGTGTGACGGGGGAAGAAGAATGCAGGAAGGGAGATTGATGAGGGAGCGAGACGAGGGGAAGGCAAGAGAAGACGGAGAGAGAGAGGAAACCGAGAGGAAGACTGGGAGAGATACATCAATGGGAGCGACACTGGGAGAGAGAGAAGAGGGAGATCGCGAGAAACGGGAAAGAGAGTGGTCGGGCAGTGAGGCTGGGGGGAGAGAGAGAGACTGGGTAGAAAGCGAATGTGGAAAGAGGGAGATTTGGGCGAAGAAATCTTAAGCTTTGTGACGTTGAAGACATCTGCGTTTTCCACCGAAGAATACCGTTCCTGTCACTGCTACTCCTCAGAACGATAACACGGCTGCGCAAATGAGATGAGCGTAAACGGATGAACACAAGTCAAGAAAACAAACATTGTGAACAAATTCCATTGTTCTGCTGAAGTTTCACACACTTTTCTGCTGCTCGGTATAAAGACAATCTTTTTCCCTGTACCTCAGAGTTCCACAATGCGGACTCTCCATCACATCATGCTGAAATAAAAGATTCTCCAATTGAACTTTATTTTTTAACATCTCTTTTCAATTTGCCTTAGTCGAACAGGATCCCGACAAACCGGAGTCGAACGATGGAGTAACTGAGCGTCGCAAAGGCGACCTCGAGTTCGCCACCCGTTGCGTGATCAGCTTAGAGCCTCCCTGATCCTGGCCCATGACCGGGTAGGAAGGACGGGATCGGCAAGAACAAATAGGAAAGACCGGAGCATTGTGGGAAGCATTGTGGGAAGTCAGGAAATCTGGATCCGGACCCTAGTCCCACCCAAGATGTTCTCCGATTAGTATATAAATCCTGTAGGTATAAATAAGTCTGCAAGAGGCGAACGGAACGAGATTTCGTTCACGCTTGTGCTTGTGACTGATTGTCTTTCCTTTGCAGGAGCAGGTAAGTAGATTGAAGGCGGATGGGAAGCAGTGACAGTAAAGTTGATCAGGAATGCGGCGGAGAGAGTTTCCTGTAAAGACAAAGATGAAAACCAGGTAAGTAGATTGAAGGCGGATAGGAAGTAGTAACAGTAAAGTTGATCTGGAATGCGGGGGTAAGAGTTCCCTGTAAAGACAAAGATGAAAACCAGGTAAGTAGATTGAAGGCGGATGGGAAGCAGTGACAGTAAAGTTGATCAAGAATGCGGGGGAGAGAGTTCCCTGTAAAGACAAAGATGAAAACCAGGTAAGTAGATTGAAGGCGGATGGGAAGCAGTGACAGTAAAGTTGATCTGGAATGCGGGGGAAACAGTTCCCTGTAAAGACAAAGATGAAAACCAGGTAAGTAGATTGAAGGCGGATGGGAAGTAGTAACAGTAAAGTTGATCAAGAATGCGGGGGAAACAGTTCCCTGTAAAGACAAAGATGAAAACCAGGTAAGTAGATTGAAGGCGGATGGGAAGCAGTAACAGTAAAGTTGATCAGGAATGCGGGGGAGAGAGTTCCCTGTAAAGACAAAGATGAAAACCAGGTAAGTAGATTGAAGGCGGATGGGAAGCAGTAACAGTAAAGTTGATCAGGAATGCGGGGGAAACAGTTCCCTGTAAAGACAAAGATGAAAACCAGGTAAGTAGATTGAAGGACGATGGTAAGTAATGACAGTAAAGTTGATGACAGAAATGCGGGGAGAGTTTTCTCTGTAAAGGTAAAGAAAAACACGAGAAAGTAGCAACAACAGATTGAACGAGTAGCGAAATCCCGGGGAGATCCGCTGGTGCCGCCAGTCTCCCTGCTGATGAGGTCTGGTTGGAAAGTGGATATACTAGATATGTGATTCCTTTTACCAGTGACTTGTGTGGTTGGACACAAGGACGGTGGCTCAATGGGAGGCTTTGGAGATAAAGAAAATTAAATATTTTAAACAAGATACTGGTAGAGGAGACGGAGACACCACGCGGCATTTAATAAAGAGTTTTGATTTATGCAATTTACTTTGTTATTTTGTGCCTGGTCAACGCAGCATGTTATCCTTGCTTTCCTAAGTATCTGTGTGTTGTATGTGCCCTGGGTCGGGGAAACGAAACGTTGTTTCCTTAAATGACAATAACCTTGACTTGACTTGAGAAAAGGCTGGAGGTAGCTCAGCGACATCAGTCTCCGAAACCAATAAATAGACCGATTATGCAAAAGACGTCCAAGTAGAAGAACCGGGAGTTGTCTCAAGGCGTATATCCTCACCTAGAGTGTCTGAGAGAGCCCGAGCCCGCCCCGGATTCAGATCTGATCGAAGTTTTAATGTTCGCAGAAGCTGTACGACAGAATCAAACACCCCGACCCGCCTTATAACGCCCAGGCAACCGAAGCCGAAGAGCAGAAGGGGGACAAACCGCAAGACAAAGAGCTATCCAAGGGTAGATGAGCCCATTTTCAGGGTCGCTTGTCCACTGGAGGATGGGACTAAAAATCAAACGGGATATGAATATAATTTGCACATTTAACTGGGAAACGGGAAGCGAAACAGAATAGATCCTGTTTCACAGTATCCAAAACAAAAGATTTGCCCCGTCGCGGTAATCCGGCCGTGGGCCCTGTCCCAGGTTCAAGCTATGGGACAAATTTGTAACATTTATAACCCCTTGCCTGGAAATGGTCAGATGTTTTTGAAAGTGGTTCGTGGGACCGACTTGGACTGCAGTGCAAGGAAATTTTGAAGTCCCCGGAGGAATAAAGTGAGAAACAATAATGATGGAGATAACGTTACTAATGGAAAGTGGTTACAGGGCACCGTGTAAGGCTGCCATGATGGGGAAGCCATAGTGATTCTGAAGAGGTTGCCAGGTGCAGACAAAAAACAGGAGAAAATATGACTGACTGTGTTTCCCGTTTCCTTGACACATGGGGATCATCTGCTGGAATAGACTTGCAGGACAACTCTGCGCTACCTTGCAGATAGTCCAGACATTCTTAAACTGCCCAACGACGCTGATTGTCAACGACAGCTTATTCTGACATGCCGACCTCTGATGTATTTCCATCGCACCGCCCGATACACTGAAACATCTCAGCCGAGCGATCACCAGAAGCTCCTTTCCGTGACTAACAGAGCAGAAACTCTTTCTCTAACCGGACGCATCTATTATGGTCCAGAAGACACAGTGGCAGAACTGTTTATGAGTGAAGGACAGAATTAGCGGTTTAAACTGCCAAGCCGATCTTCTCATGTTACTATTGCCATCAAACTCCCTGCAACTCCTGAACTACCCGGATCCGTGCTTCAGACTTTACAGGGTTAAACCTCACACTGTCTACATCACTGCCTAATACTAACGCTACTCCACAACTTCATTCCGGAAATTTAATCTTCGCCCTTCTCAGCGTTAAAACAAAGTTTTACACGTTTGCTCCCCCTCCTTCGCCCGAGCGTGTCGTACACCTTTTGCTTTCGCAGTCTCCTCCCTCCCTGTGGTCGATACACAAGAACCATGTGGGATTGTACATTCCGCCCCAGCACAGGAAGATCAATGCTGTTCCACCCTCTATACGGAAATATAATTTGTTACCGGAGGGGTCACCTCCCTCCCTGTGGTCGATACACAAGAACCATGTGGGATTGTACATTCCGCCCCACCACAGGAAGACCAATGCTGTTCCTCCCTCTATTCGGAAATATAATTTGTCAGCGGAGGCAGTGAAAGGTATGGAGTCTGGCATAGAAGCGCTGTTGGATCAGGGAGTGCTGCTCCCAACCTGCAGTCCCTGTAATTCCCCTGTTTTACCAATTCCAAACGCAAGTCGTGCTAATGAGTGATTTTTTTTTTTTACCAGACCTAAGTGCTATTAACAAGATAGTTGTACCTCTTGGCCCCGTCGTGATCGATGCTAACGTCATCCTCTCCATATTCCTGCCTCATCTGATGTTATTCTGTTATAGACCCTGTTCTGCCTTTTTCTCCATCCCATTACACAAGGACAGTCAGTATTTGTTTGCTTTCACTTACAGTGGTGGACTGTGAACGCGGACCAAGGTGCATCATGGGTAAACTGGGAGACCCTCGGTTTATGCCGCAGCAGTCACACGGGATTTAAGCGCCCAGCGGTTGCCAGGGGAAAGCAGAAATTTACAAACTGCCGATTATCACTCTCGGCCGAGTTAATTGCGAACAAATGATATTGCGGCTCTGTTGCCAAGCCTGGCTGAAAAGAGACAAAAGGTTTCCCTCAATAAACATCCCTCAATAAATGTCAGCCCACTCTACAGGATTTGGGAGACATCGTTTCTCAAGGATGGGAGCAATTTGCCAAAGAACGAATTGCAGCTTTTATTAATGCGCCACCTCCCCGCACCCGAACTGAAATGTTTCCCGTTTTGGGAATGGTCAATTACTGTAGACATTGGATTCCTGAATATCGAATGATGGAGGCTCCTCGTCGACAAGCGTCATTACCGAGCATGTCTGCCGAAAGACAGTGGAGTCAGGAAATGAACACAGTCTTTAATGCTCTTAACCCCGCTTTGTCAACCGTCCCTGCTTTGGGCATGTCTGACTATCCAGCTCCTTTCCAATTATTTGTAAATAAACACCAAGGGTTTGCTAGTGGCAATTTAGCACAATGACATCGGGGTCTCAGACAACCCATTGCATATTATTCATTACAATTACCTCTATTTGTAAGTGGCATGCCTGTTTGTCTAAAATCTGTCGCCGACCCTGCAGTTGTGGTAGAAAAGTCTAATCCTATTGTATTGGATCACCCTGATGAAGGGTCTGGGCCCGAAACGTCATTGTTTGCTCTTTTACTCAGAGGCTGCCTGACCTGCTGAGTTCCTCCAGGATTTTGTGTCCATTACTTTGATTTCCAGCATTTGCAGATTTTCTCTTGTTTGTGATTGGACTCAGACAGCAGTCAACAACAGAAGGACATACAGTGCATTGACACAACAAAGTTAACCCCGGGTCATTACCATCTCCGGATACAATGGTCTTGTCATTTAATCTTGCCAGGCAGTTGTGTTGTAGTCACTAAACCTCTCAAACTGATTGGGAGTTAAATTGACCAAGACTAGAATGAAGTCCCTTCGGATTCAAACTGTGATTGTGTTCAAGGGGTGGACGGAGATGGGACATAATCGTTACGGATCACTGGAACTGTTACGTATAATAAAGTGTTGAGTTACTAATGACTGGCGCTAGGCGCATAAATCTATCCTGCGCTTGGAAAGTTACCTGTCGGGTCAACTCTTACTGCCGTCAAACCCCAGGCGTGTAGAATCACCGAAGTTGGAGAAACGCTGATCAGTTGCAAGTCAGACATCAGTGCGACGGAACTGGAAATGCAACAGAGTGTTTAATGTTCGATCAGAGAGCGGTACTACATCATTTAAAGTAATTCTGCGATATTTCTATGTGTGGTTTGCCGCATTAGATAATCAATTTAAAATATACAGTGTCCGAATCCTCAGACACGAGATATGTGACATTTTTTTTAACATAGTGATGAACGGTAAGCACAGATGACTGAAATATTATTGAATATTTAACCGACTGTACCTTACAAGCTGAGCCTGTCCATTAATTTATGTCTGAATTCGGATCTCCAGTATCACACTTTATTTTTCCCAAAATTCGATTACACTTTCAGCTGGAGATCAGTTCGTTGAGAGAGAGAGAGAGAGAGAGAGAGAGAGAGAGAGAGAGAGAGAGAGAGAGAGAGAGAGAGAGAGAGAGAGGAGAGAGAGAGAGAGAGAGAGAGAGAGAGAGAGAGAGAGAGAGAGAGAGAGAGAGAGAGAGAGGGAGAGACAGAGAGAAATCAAATAACATTTTCCTATGGCTTTGGTAGCTCCCTAAAGTTTAACATAGATTTATTATCAGCGTAAATGCATTGGCCAACATACTGCAATGAGATTTAATGTGTTCTGTAGGGGAGCGGACGTGTGGTCGGCGAGAAACATAGCACAGAGGGAGAAGGAAGGAAACAGACTGTAATGGGGCCACGGGATGTGAATAGAGAGAAAGACGGAGATATGAAAGGACAAAGAGAGAGCAGTCTGGAGATGGAGACGGAGTTGAAAAAAAAAACACATTGACCCCGTTATATGTTTCCCAATCGATCATGTTTCCCTCATGGTGAAACTCGCCAATCTAAACCGGTGTACAGGCGTTGGGGAAGAAATAACCGAGGAAGTTTCTGGTGAAATCGAGGGCACCCTGAGAAAGGTTTTGGAGTAAATACCGTGAATGTCACTAAAAGGAAGAATGGGATGCAGCGGAGAGGCTGAAGAAAAGGGAGTTGATCCATCCTGACTGAACAAACCCGGGGAAAAGCACAGAGGGCATCACCAGAACGAAGAATGAGATGTCACGGAGGGAATGAAAATAAAACGGGCGGGAACTGACTGGACCGTCCCGGACAGTTCCCGAGTTCTACAGAGCGGCCACCGGGTGCATTACCACTGAGGCGAGTCTCACATATTTGGCAGGAGTCCAATGAAGGACAATTTTCATATTTACGGGGTAGACAGCGAGTGAAATATATCACCATTAAACGCATGCGTATTTCAGAGCGCTCAGTTGTTAGTCGTGGTTCTACATATCGGCAAGCGGATAGCTAATGGAGGAAAATGGCGATAGATTTAACTTCCCTGCAGAAACCAACTGGTCGCTCTACAATTTAAGGAATTTGTTTAACAGTTTCAGCGGGTATTTCACCGCGTTCTTCAGCTCCTCTCTGAACTTGCTCTGAGTCACGGCGTAAATACATGTGTTGGTGCAGGAGCTGAGGATCTGCAGAATCGTCGCCGTGGATTCTGCGATATAAATCGGATCCGCGACCGAGTAACGAGGGATGTTTGCAATCCGTGCGAAAATATCAAATACTACCCGTGTTAACCACAGAAATATAGAACTACCGGTTATACTGAATAGTAAAACGACCGATTTCTTTCGGTTCTCCATCTCCGGGTCCTTGTCATTCTTACCGTTGCTGCGGCCCCGGAGCCCCATCCGGACATTAATGGCCGACAAAATCCGTCTGACTGTCAGAGAATTAAACAATAACATCAGAACAAACGGGAGACAAGGCAGGAAAATGCGATGTGTGTCTGTGTGTGTGTGTGTGTGTGTGTGTGTATGTGTGTGTGTGTGTGTGTGTGTGTGTGTGTGTGTGTGTGTGTGTGTGGATGTGTGTATAGGTGTGTTTGTGTGTGTTTTTATTGTGTATGCGCATGTGTATGGATGTTTGTGTGCAACTCTTATATATCACAAAATCTATATGCATAAAATGTGTTATTCGTGCTGTGGATTTTGAACAGTAAAGTGACGGACAAAACCGCTGTTGAATCCGCCTGAGGAACAGTTAGATGCTGAAACACTGTGGCGTTCATTTTGCTGTAGGAATATAATGAGATGATAAGGCTCACATTCACTGCCCTGCGGGTTACGAGCACAACCATTAACAAGTTTCTCCGTGGTGTAAATACCGGCACGTTTTAACAAAATACTTTCTGCCATGTATAGATTCCATTCCGATAAGATCTGATGGTTTAAAATAATACCCGTGTCTTTGGCATTTCCTTTACAGTGTCCTTCGCAGGACCGTCAAATAAAGCCAAGTCATCAAATAAAGGCATATTGAAAAGTATTATGTACACACACACACGCACACACACACACACACACACACACACACACACACACACACACACACACACACACACACACACACACACACACACACACACACACACACACACACACACACACACACACACACACAAAAACACACACCTCCGCTATGTTTCAGTCTGATCACGTTCCCCTCACCGGCGTGGGGGAAGGAGTGAGCGAGGACAACGTGAGAAATATTGGGAGTAAAACACCGTGAGCGTCACTGAAATGGATGAATCAGAAACAACGGAGAGAATGGAAAAAACGGAAAGGATTTTAACTGGACCAACCCAGAGTAAAACGCTGTCAGATATAAGGGAGATTATTAAAGTAAAACGGGCGGGACCTGACTATAGACCCTCCATCGGGGTGAATTACAGCTGATCTGACCGCTACATATTACATATTTGATGAAGGACACATTTCACCTGTACGGTGTAAACAGCGAGTGAAATATATCATCACAAAACGCATGCGTATTTCACAGCGCTCAGTTGTTACCTGTGGTTCTACATATCGGCAAGTGGATAGATTATGGAGGAAACATGGTGTTTGACTGAAATCTCCGGCAGAAAGCAACAAGTCGCTCTAGGATTTAAGGAATTTGGTTAACAATTTCAACGGGTATTTCACCGCGTTCATCAGCTCCGCTCTGAACTTGTTCTGAGTCACGGCGTAAATACATGTGTTGGTGCAGGAGCTGAGGATCTGCAGCATCGCCGACATAGATTCTGCCATATAAATCAGGTCAGTTTCCGAGTAACGAGGGATGTTTGCAATCAGTACGTAGATATCAAAAACTACTAGTGTTAACCACAGAAATATAAAACTACCGGTTATACTGAATAGTAAAACCACCGATTTCCTTCGGTTCTCCATCTCCGGGTCCTTGTCATTCTTTCCGTTGCTGCGGCTCCGGAGCCCCATCCGGACTTTATTAGCGGAAAAAATCCGTCTGACTGTCAGAGCATTGAACAATAAAATCAGAACAAACGGAAGACAAGGCATGAAAATGCGATGTATCGTGCGAAGTGCCGCCCACGAGGGAGATGTACAGAAATTCTCTTTGGTGGCACAGCCATAGTAAACTCCATCAATTATCATCCCAGGTTCTAATGTAAAGTAGAAAGGGATACTTTCTAAACAGCCCAGAACACTCACTGTCCCGATAACCACAGCCGCCGTTCTTTCGGTGCAAAACTTAGTTTTCAGCTTTTCACAACAAATGGCCACAAATCTGTCACAGGTGAACGCGACTGTCAGCCAGACAGAGACCCCGGTGCTTGCTAAAAGCAGATAACGAACAACCCTACAAACGGGAGTCCAATAGAGGAAGGAAGACCGAAAGTATATGAGAACAGTCCACTTCAGCAGAGGGTCAGAGATAACGACCAGGAGATCGGCCGCTGCCATTCCCAGCAGGTAGCGAGTGATGCATTTGGAGAGACCGCACTTTCCTCGGGACAGGATAACAATCGCCACCAGGTTAACTGCAAGAGGGAGGGAAAGAAGCAGAGAAATTGCTGACTAGTCAGGGCAATAGAGCAAAATTATTATTATTAGACTTCATCTTGTGTTTTTTTCTGCTTCAAATGGTGGAAACTGGACCCAGAACTTATGAACCCGCTGACAGAGATCTCTCCGCGAGTTTTGTAAATGGGTTCAATCTGGGTGAATTCCCAAACCGACCAGATGACAGCTGGTTAAACGCTTCCTGACCGCAGTAAGGAATGGGTCTGATATACCAACGTCACTGGTCTGAGCCGCACAGGAATGAAATGAAATTCACATCGGCGGTTCCCTCTGCTCATATTTCTAACATAAATGAGCCATTCGCGTTGTTCCATCACCCAGTCAGGCAATTCACAGTCGATTCATACGGACACAACAGAAGGTCGGATGGCTCCCACGGATGCAGTGTAGCCCGGTGTCCTCCTGTGCAGACATTTCGATTCACAATTATTACATGATATCGAGCCAGCGGAGAGGATTTCAGTCAAAGGCAGCATCTCGGCTCCAGTATGGAGCGCTGCCTGCTACGGATGCAATGGGGTTAATATTGTCAGCGCCTTCCGCCCATGACTGAAATGCGGGGACTGGGCAGGTGGCTGTGGAAACAAGTAGCCAGAGAAACACTTCAGAACATCGGAATTAACTCTCAGTTCCTGCCGTTTGCAGGCGTGACAGCGGCTTACCGGGAATTCCAACGGCTGCAATAACAGGGTAGTAAATGTTTTCTATCCAGAAGATTACTGGATATTCCATTTGAGTGACGCAGTGAACGCTATTGCTCGAATTCCACAGCTCGGCAAGACACTCTGGGCTGACGTACTGCAACAGGCTCTGATTTATACAGGGGATCGATCTCCAGTGACAAGGTCCCACCTCCCACCATTGTTATTGAACAAACAAATTACATCACTGGCAGTGTCTCAGGTGTGAATTCTGTGGGGATGTAACGCAAACACGTCAATATCATTAGCATTACCTCAGTCAGATCCATTTGTGTAATTCGAGCAAAATGTGCAATGAGACCAGTAAGTGAGCAATCAGCTTCATTTACAACATTCCACAGTTGTATTGACAGAAATGCCAACTGTTCGCATTTTCCAACCTGAAACTTTCACTGTGGTTCTCTTTCTACAAGCATTCCGGAATCGATGTTTCCAGCATTTTCAGCAATTTTCACTGTCCCCTCTGTTTCATCTACAAAGAAATCCGGTTTCCCCTCAGTGTGCTCTGGATCCAGGGACACATAAAAACCCTTCTCAGTCTCCACCTGCGGACTTTAATTTAATATTAATTTAATTTAATTTAATATCATTCCCTTTTTCTTAATTCAGCAGTTCCACTCTGGCTGCTCAGACATCAAACCCATCCCACCCCGTCCGACTATGTGTCACCATATACAAAACATAGTCGTTGTGTGCACAGACACTCTGTCCAGTTCCCCATCAGACACCAAACCCATCCCACCCCGTCGACGATGTGTCACCATATACAAAACATAGTCGTTGTGTACACAGACACTCAGTCCAGTTCTCCATCAGACACCAAACCCATCCCACCCCGTCCGACTATGTGTCACCATATACAAAACATAGTCGTTGTGTACACAAACACTCGGTCCAGTTCCCCATCAGACACCAAACCCATCCCACCCCGTCCGACGATGTGTCACCATATACAAAACATAGTCGTTGTGTACACAGACACTCGGATCAGTTCTCCATCAGACATCAAACCCATCCCACCCCGTCCGACGATGTGTCATCATATACAAAACATAGTCGTTGTGTACACAGACACTCGGTCCAGTTCCCCATCAGACACCAAACCCATCCCACCCCGTCCGACTATGTGTCACCATATACAAAACATAGTCGTTGTGTACACAGACACTCGGATCAGTTCTCCATCAGACATCAAACCCATCCCACCCCGTCCGACGATGTGTCATCATATACAAAACATAGTCGTTGTGTACACAGACACTCGGTCCAGTTCCCCATCAGACACCAAACCCATCCCACCCCGTCCGACGATGTGTCATCATATACAAAACATAGTCGTTGTGTACACAGACACTCGGTCCAGTTCTCCTTCAGACTTTCACTTTGGTTCTCTTTCCACGAGCAAACGGTAATCGATGCTTCCAACATTTTGGACAATTTTCACTGTCACATCTATTGTTTCATCTACAAATAGACCTGGTTTCCCCTCAGTGTGCTGTGGATCCAGGGACACTGTCAGTCTCCTTCTGTAGACTTTCAGTTAATGTCATTCACTTCGTATTTTTTTAAATTCAGCAGGTTCACTTTGATCGGTCAGCTGTTAAACCCACCCCATTATACTCCATTATGTGCCGACAGATATAAACATACCCGCTGTGTACACAGACACTCTGTCCAGTTCTCCTTCAGACCTGGACGGCATCGATGTTTACGTCAGTTTGATCACTTTCCCTGTATAATGTTTATTTTCGACACCGTCGATAACTCCGGAACTGTCCACGGTTCCCTCCAACTCTTAAACTATCTTCTCCACATCTGTAGTATCCGTGTGTACCTATGTTTATATGTATGTGTGTGGGTGTGGGTTTGTGCGTATGAGCGCGCGCGTGTTTTTATGTGTATATGTCTCTGTCTGTGTGTGCGTGTGTGTGTGTGTGTGTGTGTGTGTGTGTGTGTGTGTGTGTGTGTGTGTGTTTGTGCGTGTGTGTGTGTTTTTATTGTGTGTGCGCATGTGTATGGATGTTTGTGTGCAACTCTTATATATCACAAAATGTATACGCATAAAATGTGTTGTTCGTGCTGTGGATTTTGAACAGTAAAGTGACGGACAAAGCCGCTGTTGAATCCGCCTGAGGAACAGTGAGATGCTGAAACACTGTGGCGTTCATTTTGCTGTAGGAATATGATGGGCTGATAAGGCTTTCATTCTCCATGGTGTAAATACCGGCACGATTTAACAAAATAGTTTCTGCCATGTATAGATTCCCTTCCGATAAGATCTCATGGTTTAAAATAATAACCGTGTCTTTGGCATTTCCTTTACAGTGTCATTCGCAGGACCGTCAAATAAAGCCAAGTCATCAAATAAAGGCATATTGAAAAGTATTATGTACACACATACACACACACACACACACACACACATACACACACGCACAAACACACGCACACACACACACACACACACACACACACACACACACACACACACACACACACACACACACACACACACACACACACACACACACACACACACACACACCTCCGCTATGTTTCAGTCTGATCACGTTCCCCTCACCGGCGTGGGGGAAGGAGTGAGCGAGGACAACGTGAAAGATATTGGGAGTAAAACACCGTGAGCGTCACTGAAATGGATGAATCAGAAACAACGGAGAGAATGGAAAAAACGGAGAGGATTTTAACTGGACAACCCAGAGTAAAACGCTGTCAGATGTAAGGGAGATTATTAAAGTAAAACGGGCGGGACCTGACTATAGACCCTCCATCGGGGTGAATTACAGCTGAGGTGACCGCTGCATATTACATATTTGATGAAGGACACATTTCACCTGTACGGTGTAAACAGCGAGTGAAATATATCATCACAAAACGCATGCGTATTTGACAGCGCTCATTTGTTACCTGTGGTTCTACATATCGGCAAGTGGATAGATTATGGAGGAAACATGGTGTTTGACTGAAATCTCCGGCAGAAAGCAACAAGTCGCTCTAGGATTTAAGGAATTTGGTTAACAGTTTCAGCGGGTATTTCACCGCGTTCATCAGCTCCTCTCTGAACTTGCTCTGAGTCACGGCGTAAATACATGTGTTGGTGCAGGAGCTGAGGATCTGCAGCATTGCCGACATAGATTCTGCCATATAAATCGGATCAGTGTCCGAGTAACGAGGGATATTTGCAATCAGTGCGTAGATATCAAAAACCAGCAGTGTTAACCACAGAAATATAAAACTACCGGTTATACTGAATAGTAAAACGACCGATTTCCTTCGGTTCTCCATCTCCGGGTCCTTGTCATTCTTTCCGTTGCTGCGGCTCCGGAGCCCCATCCGGACTTTATTAGCGGAAAAAATCCGTCTGACTGTCAGAGCATTGAACAATAAAATCAGAACAAACGGGAGACAAGGCATGAAAACGCGATGTATCGTGCGAAGTGCCGCCCCGGAGGGAGATGTACAGAAATTCTCTTTGGTGGCACAGCCATAGTAAGCTCCATCAATTATCATCCCAGGTTCTAATGTAAAGTAGAAAGGGATACTTTCTAAACAGCCCAGAACACTCACTGTCCCGATAACCACAGCCGCCGTTCTTTCGGTGCAAAACTTAGTTTTCAGCTTTTCACAACAAATGGCCACAAATCTGTCACAGGTGAACGCGACTGTCAGCCAGACAGAGACCCCGGTGCTTGCTAAAAGCAGGCAACGAACAATCCTGCAAACGGGAGTCCAATAGAGGAAGGAAGACCGAAAGTACATGAAAACAGTCCACTTCAGCAGAGGGTCAGAGATAACGACCAGGAGATCGGCCCCTGCCATTCCCAGCAGGTAGCGAGTGATGCATTTGGAGAGACCGCACTTTCCTTGGGATAGGATAACAATCGCCACCAGGTTAACTGCAAGAGGGAGGGAAAGAAGCAGAGAAATTGCTGACTAGTCAGGGCAATAGAGCAAAATTATTATTATTAGACTTCATCTTGTGTTTTTTTTTTCTGCTTCAAATGGTGGAAACTGGACCCAGAACTTATGAACCCGCTGACAGAGATCTCTCCGCGAGTTTTGTAAATGGGTTCAATCTGGGTGAATTCCCAAACCGACCAGATGACAGCTGGTTAAACGCTTCCTGACCGCAGTAAGGAATGGGTCTGATATACCAACGTCACTGGTCTGAGCCGCACAGGAATGAAATGAAATTCACATCGGCGGTTCCCTCTGCTCATATTTCTAACATAAATGAGCCATTCGCGTTGTTCCATCACCCAGTCAGGCAATTCACAGCCGATTCATACGGACAGAACAGAAGGTCAGATGGCTCCCACGGATGCTGTGTAGCCCGGTGTCCTCCTGTGCAGACATTTCGATTCACAATTATTACATGATATCGAGCCAGCGGAGAGGATTTCAGTCAAAGGCAGCATCTCGGCTCCAGTATGGAGCGCTGCCTGCTACGGATGCAATGGGGTTAATATTATCAGCGCCTTCCGCCCATGACTGAAATGCCGGGACTGGGTGGGTGGCTGTGGAAACAAGTAGCGAGAGAAATACTTCAGAACATCGGAATTAACTCTCAGTTTCTGCCGTTTGCAGGTGTGACAGCGGCTTACCGGGAATTCCAACGGCTGAAATAACAGGGTAGTAAATGTCTTCTATCCGCAAGATTACTCGATATCCCATTAGCGTGACGCAGTGAACGCTATTGCTCGAATTCCACAGCTCGGCAAGACACTCTGGCCTGACGCACTGCAACAGGCTCTGATTTATACAGGGGATCGATCTCCAGTGACAAGGTCCCACCTCTGACCATTGTTATTGAACAAACAAATTACATCACCGGCAGTGTCTCAGATGTGAATTATGTGGGGATGTAACACAAACACGTCAATATCATTAGCATTACCTCAGTCAGATCCCTTTGTGTAATTCGAGCAAAATGTGCAATGAGACCAGTAAGTGAGCAATCAGCTTCATTTACGACATTCCACAGTTGTATTGACAGAGATTCCAACTGTTCCCATTTTCCAACCTGAAACTTTCACTGTGGTTCTCTTTCCACAGGCATTCCGGAATCGATGTTTCCAGCATTTTCAGCAATTTTCACTGTCCCCTCTGTTTCATCTACAAAGAAATCCGGTTTCCCCTCAGTGTGCTCTGGATCCAGGGACACATGAAAACCCTTCTCAGTCTCCTCCTGCGGACTTTAATTTAATATTAATTCAATTTAATTTAATTTAATATTAATTTAATTTAATATCATTCACTTTTTCTTAATTCAGCAGTTCCACTCTGGCCGCTCAGACATCAAACCCATCCCACCCCGTCCGACTATGTGTCACCATATACAAAACATAGTCGTTGTGTACACAGACACTCGGTCCAGTTCCCCATCAGACACCAAACCCATCCCACCCCGTCCGACGATGTGTCACCATATACAAAACATAGTCGTTGTGTACACAGACACTCGGTCCAGTTCTCCTTCAGACTTTCACTTTGGTTCTCTTTCCACGAGCAAACGGGGATCGGTGCTTCCAACATTTTGGACAATTTTCACTGTCACATCTATTGTTTCATCTGCAAATAGACCTGGTTTCCCCTCAGTGTGCTGTGGATCCAGGGACACTGTCAGTCTCCTTCTGCAGACTTTCAGTTAATGTCATTCACTTCGTATTTTTTTTTAATTCAGCAGCTTCACTTTGACCGCTCAGCTGTTAAACCCACCCCATTATGCTCCATTATGTGCCGACAGATATAAACATACCCGCTGTGTACACAGACACTCTGTCCAGTTCTCCTTCAGACCTGGACGGCATCGATGTTTACGTTATTTTGATCACTTTCCCTGTATATGTTTATTTTCGACACCGTCGATAACTCCAGAACTGTCCACGGTTCCCTCCAACTCTTAAACTATCTTCTCCACATCTGTAGTATCTGTGTGTACCTATGTTTATATGTATGTGTGTGGGTATGGATTTGTGCGTATGAGCGCGTGCGTGTTTTTATGTGTATATGTCTCTGTCTGTGTGTGCGTGTGTGTGTGTGTGTGTGTGTGTGTGTGTGTGTGTGTGTGTGTGTTTGTGTGTGTGTGTGTGTGTGTGTGTGTTTGTGCGTGTGTGTGTGTTTTTATTGTGTGTGCGCATTTGTATGGATGATTGTGTGCAACTCTTATATATCACAAAATGTATACGCATAAAATGTGTTGTTCGTGCTGTGGATTTTGAACAGTAAAGTGACGGACAAAGCCGCTGTTGAATCCGCCTGAGGAACAGTGAGATGCTGAAACACTGTTCCCTTCAGTTAGCTGTAGGAATATAATGAGATGATAAGGCTTTCATTCACTGTCCTGTTGGTTCCGAGCACAACCACAACACGTTTCTCCATGGTGTAAATACAGGCATGATTTAACAAAATACTTTTCTGACGTGTATAGATTCCATTCCGATATGATCTCATGGTTTAGCATAAAAATACCCATGTCTTTAGCATTTCCTTTACAGTGTCCTTCGCAGGACCATCAAATAAAGCCATATTGAAAGTATTATGAACACACACACACACACATACACACACACACACACACACACACACACACACACACACACACACACACACACACACACACACACACACACACACACATACACATAAACACTCTTACACACATGCACTCACACACATGTAAACTTCCACATACACATATACACTATTTATGACATACACACGCACATACACGCACGCGCACACAGAAACACTCTCTGACACTCACACACACTCTCTGTGCATTTCATACTGTATATACCAGTTTCTCCTCTACTGCGGAAGTGTGGGGTACATTCTGTATCTGACAGTCTCTGCCACAGTGTAAGACTGTGGGGTTTCATTTTGTATTTCTCAGTCTATGCTACAGTGTGAGAGTGTGGGTTTCATTCTGTACCTCTCAGTCTCTGTTACAGTGTGAGTGTGTGCTTTTCATATTGTATCTGACAGTCTCTGCTACAGTGTGAGAGTGTGGGTTTCATTCTGTATCTGTCAGTGTCTGTCAAAATTGATGCATATAAAACAAACAGTGCCAGAATGTTTCATATTCCAGCAGCATGTATATCAATAGATTTCCCTCAACAATTCTAAATTGCTTCCTTCACCGAGTATCTTTTCTCTTAAGAGTTTGCCGATTCTTTTATCCGTCCCTCAATGTGCACAACTGTCCGAGTCTGTTCCAGTGATGTCCCACTCAGAAATGATTTAATATTCATTTTGATTTTCTTATGTGAGCTTCAGATTGGTCTGTATCGCGTCATCCATGTTTTATTGATTATACAGTGACAGCCTTCTTCTGTCACTGTCTCAGTGGTACTGAGAGAGTTTGTGAATAGGAATGTGAGGGAAGATCAGGTTTCACATTTAAAATAATCTAATGTTCCACATTGCAGCCTGGGGCTGACTGATGAACTACTGAGAAACTGGCGTCACCGCTCAGGCAACAAATACACCCCAACCCACCCCACTATGTGCCACCAGATATAAAACATCCCCGCTGTGTACATAGACACTCTGTCCAGTTCTCCATCAGCCCTGGGCGGCATCGATGTTTACGGCATTTAGATCAGCCTCCCCTGTATCATACTTATTTTCGATACCTTGAGGTCCAGAACTGTCCACGGATCCCTGCATCTCTTAAACTATCTTCTCCATAAGTGTAGTATCTGTGTGTGTGTGTGTGTGTGTGTGTGTGTGTGTGTGTGTGTGTGTGTGTGTGTGTGTGTGTGTGTGTGTGTGTGTGTGTGTGTGTGTGCGTGTGTGTGTATGTGTGTGCGTGTGTGTGCGCGTGTTATGTGTATTTGAGTGTGTGTGTGTATGTGTGTGCGTGTGTGTGTGCGTGTTATGTGTATTTGAGTGTGTGTGTGTGCGTGCGTGTTATGTGTATTTGAGTGTGTGTGTGTGTGTGTGTATGTGTGTGCGTGTGTGTGTGCGTGTTATGTGTATTTGAGTGTGTGTGCGCGTGCGTGTTATGTGTATTTGAGTGTGTGTGTGTGCGTGCGTGTTATGTGTATTTGAGTGTGTGTGTGTGTGTGTGTGTATGTGTGTGCGTGTGTGTGTGCGTGTTATGTGTATTTGAGTGTGTGTGTGCGTGCGTGTTATGTGTATTTGAGTGTGTGTGCGTGTGTGTGCGTGTTATGTGTATTTGAGTGTGTGTGTGCGTGCGTGTTATGTGTATTTGAGTGTGTGTGTGTGTGTGCCTGTGTGTGTGTGTATGTGTGTGCGTGTGTGTGTGCGTGTTATGTGTATTTGAGTGTGTGTGCGTGTGTGTGTGCGTGTTATGTGTATTTGAGTGTGTGCGTGTGCGTGCGTGTTATGTGTATTTGAGTGTGTGTGTGTGTGTGCCTGTGTGTGTGTATGTTTGTGCGTGTGTGTGTGCGTGTTATGTGTATTTGAGTGTGTGTGTGCGTGCGTGTTATGTGTATTTGAGTGTGTGTGCGTGTGTGTGTGCGTGTTATGTGTATTTGAGTGTGTGTGTGCGTGCGTGTTATGTGTATTTGAGTGCGTGTGTGTGTGTGTGCCTGTGTGTGTGTGTGTATGTGTGTGCGTGTGTGTGTGTGTGTGTGCGTGTTATGTGTATTTGAATGTGTGTGTGCGTGCGTGTTATGTGTATTTGAGTGTGTGTGTGTGTGTGTGCGTGTGTGTGTGTGCGCGCGCGCACACGCCCGCGCGTTTATTTGTTTGTTCGAGTGTGCATATGTGGGATTTGGGATGTGGGAGTGCGTATGTTTATGCGTGTGTGTATGTTGAAGCACCTCTTGTACATCTTGTAATGTATATGAATAAAATTTCCTGCTCGTGCTGTGGATTTTGAAACGTTAAGGTAACCATCGAAACCGCTGTTGAATCCACCTGAGGAAGAGTTAGATGCTGAAATACTGTGACGTTCAATTGGCTACAGGAAAATAATGGGCTGATAACCCTGTGGGTTACGAGCACAACCACAACACGTTTCTCCATGGTGTAAATACCGGGCATGATTTAACAAAATACTTTCTGACGTGTATAGGTTCCATTCCGATATGATCTCATGGTTTAACATAAAAACTACCCATGTCTTCGGCATTTCCTTTACAGTGTCCTTCGCAGCCCCATGAAATAAAGCCATATTGAAAGTATTATGAACACACACACACACACACACACACACACACACACACACACACACAGATAATCACAAACACTCTTACACACATGCACTCACACACATGTAAACTTCTACATACACATATACACTATCTATGACATACACACGCACATACACACACGTGCACACAGAAACACTCTCTCACACTCACACACACTCTCTGTGCATTTCATACTGTATATACCAGTTTCTCCTCTGGTGCGAAAGTGTGGGGTACATTATGTATCTGACAGTCGCTGCCACAGTGTGAGACTGTGGGGTTTCATTTTGTATTTCTCAGTCTCTGCTACAGTGTGAGAGTGTGGGTTTCATTCTGTATCTGCCAGTCTCTGCTACAGGGTGAGAGTGTTTGTTTCATTTTGTATCTGTCAGTCTCTGTTACAGTGTGAGAGTGTGGGTTTCATTCTGTATCTGTCAGTCTCTGTTACAGAGTGAGACTGTGGGTTTCATTCTGTGTCTGTCAGTCTCTGTTACAGTGTGAGAGTGTGGGTTTCATTCTGTATCTGTCAGTCTCTGATCGAGCGTTAAGTGTGTCCTCTCAGTCCTATAGCCGGAAGCCACTGATTCAATGGGAGCGGGTGTATTTTTTACCTTAATTCTCAAATCTAGTAACTGATCTTAAAATAGTTGCTGTCTTCCCCGAGCTATTTTTGGAACAAGAGTCTCCTACGGTTGGTTTATGCTATAATTGTGAGATAGAGAGATCATCAATGAATAATGTCGGTTGTTCGGAGCAGTACATTCAGGATAATAGAGTCATGGGGCAAACAGACTATTCGGCCCAGCACCATTCTGCATGCTATTTCTTACTCAAACAGATACAGCCTAATAGAACCGCACCTGGTCTGTAATTGTCTATGGCTTGGCAATGCAACTTCTTCAATGTTGATTGAAAATAAACACTTTAGATAAGTGCTGTAATTTAAATATATAAGTGCGTAAGTAAATTCGTAAATTGATGCATATAAAACAAACAGTGCCAGAATGTGTCATATTCCAGCAGCATGTATATCAATAGATTTCCCTCAACAATTCTAAATTGCTTCCTTCACCGAGTATCTTCTCTCTTAAGAGTTTGCCGATTCTTTTATCCGTCCCTGAATGTGCACAACTGTGTGAGTTTGTTCCAGTGATGTCCCTCTCATAATTGATGTAATATTCATTTTGATTTTCTTATGTGAGCTTCAGATTGGTCTGTATCGCGTCATCCATGTTTTATTGATTATAAAGTGACAGCCTTGTTCAATGTGGTACTCAGAGAGTTTGTGAATAGGAATGTGGGGGAAGCTCAGGTTTCACACTTGAAATAATCCAATGTCCCACATTGCAGCCTGGGGCTGACTGATGCACTACTGAGAAACTGGCGTCACCGCTCAGGCCCAAAACCCACCCCACCCCGCCCCACTATGTGCCACCAGATATAAAACATCCCCGCTGTGTACACAGACACTCTGTCCAGTGTCCCATCAGCCCTGGGCGGCATCGATGTTTCCGTCATTTAGATCAGCCTCCCCTGTATCATACTTATTTTCGATACCTTGAGGTCCAGATCTGTCCACGGATCCCTGCATCTCTTAAACTATCTTCTCCATATTTGTAGTATCTGTGTGTGTGTGTGTGTGTGTGTGTGTGTGTGTGTGTGTGTGTGTGTGTGTGTGTGTGTGCGTGTTTTGTGTATTTGAGTGTGTGTGTGTGCGCGCACGTTTATTTGTTTGTTCGTGTGTGCATATGTGGGATGTGGTATGTGGGAGTGCGTATGTATATGTGTGTGTGTGTATGTTGAAGCACCTCTTGTACATCTTGTAATGTATATGTATAAAATTTCCTGCTCGTGCTGTGGATTTTGAAACGTTAAGGTAACCATCGAAACAGCTGTTGATTCCACCTGAGGAAGAGTTAGATGCTGAAATACTGTGACGTTCAATTGGCTACAGGAATATAATTGGGTGATAATTCTGCCGTTCACTGTCCTGTGGGTTACGAGCACAAACACCAATACGTTTGACTCTGGTGTAAATACCGGCATGATATTTTCTGTCATTTATAGATTCAACTCCGTAAACAGATGTCTTCATCTCCTGCTTTAACATTAAATTCCTGCGTATTTGGGATTACCTCCGCAGCGTCCTGGTAGAAATAAATACAGGATCGCCAAATAAGGACACGCATTAGTAAATTCAATTTAGAAACTATTATCACCACATTGTGTAGCAGCACCATGACCACTCGCTCTTAAACTCAACCTCACGATTGATGAAAGCCAATGCACCATAGGCCTTCTTAACCACAGAGTCACCCTGCGTAGCAGCTTTGAGTGTCCTATGGAGCCGGACCCCAAGATCCCTCTGATCCTCCAAACTGCCAAGAGTCTTACCATTAATACTATATTCTGCCATCATATTCGACCAACCAAAATGCATCCTATCAGTGTCCCGTTGTAAATTCTGTCAGCCCACCACAATATCCACAATACCCCCAACCTTTGTGTCATCAGCAAATTCTCTAAGTTATCCCTCTACATCTTCATCCAGGTCATTTATTAAAAAACCCACAAAGAATAGGGGTCCCAGAACAGATCCCTGAGGCACACCACTGGGCACCGGCTTCCATACAGAATATGACCCGTCTACAATCTATTTTTGCCTTCTGTGGGGAAGCCAGATCTGGATCCGCAAAGCAATGTCCCCTTGGATCCCATGCCTCCTTACTTTCTCGATAGGCCTTGCATGGTGTTCCTTATCAAATGCCTTGCTAAAATCCATATACACTACACCTATGGCTCTAGCTTCATCAATATGCTTAGTCACATCCTCAAAAATTCAATCAGGCTCGTAAGGCACGAACTGCCTTTGACAATGCAATGCTGATTATTCCGAATCATATTATGCCTCTACAAATGTTCATAAATTCTGCCTCTTAGGATATTCTCCATCAACCTACCAACCACTGAAGTAAAACTCACTGGCCTATAGTCTCCTGGGCTATCCCTACTCCCTTTCTTGAATAAGAGAACAAGATCCGCAACGCTCCAGTCCTCCGGAACCTCTCCCGTCCTCATTGATGATGCAAAGATCATTGCCAAAGGCTCAGCAATCTCCTCCCTCGCCTCCCACAGTAGCCCGGGGTACATCCCGTCCGGTCCCGGGAACTTATCCAACTGGATGCTTTCCATAATCTCCGGCACATTCTCAAGCTTTTCAGTCCACTGCAAGACATCCCTACAATGGCCAAGATCCTTTTCTGTAGTGAATACTGAAGCAAATTATTCTTTAAGCACCTCCGTTATTTCCTCGGGTTCCATAAACACTTTTCCATTCTCACACTTGATTGGTCCTATTCGCTCACATCTTATCCTCTTGCTCTTCACATACTTGTGAAATGCCTCGGGGTTTTCCTTAGCCCTGAACTACGTGTGTTTTTGTTTTCTTTAAGCGGGTTCTTTGCTTTGTGGCCGCCTGCAACAAGACGAACCTCAAGGCTGTCTACTGTATACATACTTTGATGGTAAATGTACTGTGAACTATGAACAAGTCGGGAGCAATGTCAGGAAGGCGCGCTGGCCTTCATTTGTCTGGAATCGAGCTCAAACATGGTGAGAAAATGTTGCAGATCTGTAACGCACAGGTCAGACCACACTTGAAATGTTGAGCTTAGGGAGACGGTGGGAACGTTAAAGGGGGTGAAGAGCAGATTTACCAGGATACCACCTGGGCTACACACGCGGTGTTGTACAGACAATAAGTCGTTGTGATTGGAAGGCGCTGCCTGCTCCTGTGGTAGAGATTGGGTCACCAGGTGTCTTCAAATGTAACTGCACACACAGATGACGGGCGATTCATGCGTAGATATCGAAACGATACAGGAAGCAAAGTTAACGAGACGGCTCATATAATAATCAGCGCAAAGCAGATAAGGCCATAAGGACATTAAGAATAGGAGCAGAATTAGTCAAGTTAGTCTATCGAGTCTGCTCCGCCATTTCATCATGGCTGATCCAATTTTCCTTTCAGCCCCAATGTTTTTTTCTCTCTCCATGACCTGTAGAATGAAGAATCTATCACTTTCCGTCTTAAATATACATAAAGACTTGGACTCTGTAGTTACCCGTGGCAAGGAATTACAGGATTCAGCCCTCTCTGGCTAACGAAATTAGATCTGTTTGCCGTTCTACAAGGACGCTCCTCTATTCTGAGGCAGCGTCCTCTGGTCCTAGACTCTCTCACCATAAAAAATTATCCATCCCACATCTATTCTGTCAAGATCTTTCACCATTCCATATTTCCAATGACGTCACACCTCATTTTTCTGTTTTCCAGTGAATTCCGGGCCAGAGCCAACAAACTCTCTTCATATGACAAGCCGTTAAATGCGGAAATCATTTTCGTAAACCAGGACTGAGCCCTCTCTAGTTTCAGAACATCCTTTCTAATCGGAGAGTCTCAAATCTGCTCACAACACTCAAAGTGCAGCCCTAACAGTGATTTATAAAGTCTCAACGTTATATTGAATCGGGCGAATGACCACCTTCTATACCGTTCTCTGGGTTATTTCCGTGGTGGACATGAGTACTGGCTTTCTAAAGAATGGCCCCTCCCTCTTTCTCTCCTTTCCCCATTCGGTATCAGATGATTCTCGCCCTTATCGCTTTGCTAAACCTGACTTGTGCCGATACAATCAACGTTGACTTTCCCTGCCGAGGGGAAACTGCAGAATGACGCGCGAAGCATCACGGGTTCAAAATGCCGAAAGGCATCCTCCCGATGATTCACAGATACTGGATCCCGAGGGAGCAGTGTGCGGTCAGTCAGATGACTGGGGGTGTGTCAGAATGCCGAAAGGCATCCTCCCGAGGATTCACAGATACTGGATCCCGAGGGAGCAGTGTGCGGTCAGTTAGATGACTGAGGGTGGGTCAGAATGCCGAAAGGCATCCTCCCGAGGATTCACAGATACTGGATCCCGAGGGAGCAGTGTGCGGTCAGTTAGATGACTGAGGGTGTGTCCAAATGCCGAAAGGCATCCTCCCGAGGATTCACAGATACTGGATCCCGAGGGAGCAGTGTGCGGTCAGTTAGATGACTGAGGGTGGGTCAGAATGCCGAAAGGCATCCTCCCGAGGATTCACAGATACTGGATCCCGAGGGAGCAGTGTGCGGTCAGTTAGATGACTGAGGGTGTGTCCAAATGCCGAAAGGCATCCTCCCGAGGATTCACAGATACTGGATCCCGAGGGAGCAGTGTGCGGTCAGTTAGATGACTGAGGGTGGGTCAGGATGCCGAAAGGCATCCTCCCGAGGATTCACAGATACTGAATCCCGAGGGAGAAGTTTGCGGTCAGTTAGATGACTGAGGGTGGGTCAGAATGCCGAACGGCATCGTCCCGAGGATTCACAGATACCGGATCCCGAGGGAGCAGTGCGCGGTCAGTTAGATGACTGAGGGTGGGTCAGAATGCCGAAAGGCATCCTCCCGAGGGTTCACAGATACTGGATCCCGAGGGAGCAGTGTGCGGTCAGTTAGATGACTGGGGGTGGGTCCAAATGCCGAAAGGCATCCTCCCGAGGATTCACAGATACTGGATCCCGAGGGAGCAGTGTGCGGTCAGTTAGATGACTGGGGGTGCGGGTGTGCTCTGGGTTGCTGTTCGTGTGGATGTTTCTGGTGGGTGGTGGGGTTCTGTGGTGGTTGAGCAATGGGCGTCTGCTGAGCGTGAGGAGTCAAATGGGTGCTGTGGGAGTGGCTGATGTGCAGTTATGGACCCATAGAATCAAGATTAGATACACGGATCTTGTTTTGCTGGTCAAGCCGGTACGGGAACGGAGATGCAGGCGCTGTGCTTGTGGGGGAGGGAGTGTATGAGGACGGCTTCAGGGTCTGATGGGTGAGATACGGGCTGGGTGAGTGTTCAATAGAGGCCTGTGGTCAATGTCAAATGCCTGGGAGCCGTGGGGTCTGCTGGGGAGGAATAGTCGCAGTGTGAGCTGACGGGGAGGAGTGGAGTCAGCGAGAATGTGGGCGGTATGTGGTCATTGGAAAATGGGGAGATAGGAGTCAATGGAAACCTATGTAATGAGGGTTATGACCATTGGGGCCGTGTGGGCAGTTGAAATTGAGTGGGAACTGCTGGAGTGGGCTGTGATCACGTGATGTGGAAATATTTGAGGGCAGTGGGAAATGGTGAACGTGTTTTAATGTCAGTTGTAACGCGGAGGGAGGATGGCGTCGCTGGGAACTAGCAGGTGTGTTAGGACATTCCGACTTGGGCCGTAAGTAGAAACAACCGGGTTTGTGTGGACCCATAACTGGGGACTGGTGGGGGAGCTGTGGTGTTAATCGGAACGTGAACGAGGTGTGCAGTCAGTGGGATGTGTTGAGTTTTTGGTTATTGGGGACGTGGAGCGATGTGGGGTCAGTGGGAACTGCTGGACGGATCTGCCTTTCTTTGGAGCGTGGAGAAAGTATGCTGTCAGAGATAATCTACCGGGAGGGGTGTAATCAGTCGAGGTTGTTGGAGCGATGAGGGGTCATTGGGAACTTCGGGAATGAGTGGGGTCTTTGGGAACTGCTGGGCGGATCAGCTGTTCTTTGGAGCGTGGAGAAAGTATGCTGTCAGAGATAATCTACCGGGAGGGGTGTAATCAGTCGAAGTTGTTGGAGCGGTGTGGGGTCATTGGGAACTTCGGGAATGAGTGGGGTCATTGGGAACTGCTGGGCGGATCAGCTGTTCTTTGGAGCGTGGAGAAAGTATGCTGTCAGAGATAATCTACCGGGAGGGGGGTAACCAGTCGAGGTTGTTGGAGCGGTGTGGGGTCATTGGGAACTTCGGGAATGAGTGGGGTCATTGGGAACTGCTGGGCGGATCAGCTGTTCTTTGGAGCGTGGAGAAAGTATGCTGTCAGAGATAATCTACCGGGAGGGGGGTAACCAGTCGAGGTTGTTGGAGCGGTGTGGGGTCATTTGGAACTTCGGGAATGAGTGGGGTCAGTGGGTAATCGCAGGTAGGAACAGAGACTGTGTTCTGGTGCGGAGGTAATGGGCTCAAAGGAGATGTTGCTAATGCGCTCGGTCAGAGGAAGCTGGTGCGGAGGTGCGGGCTATGGAGGCTGGCTGAGAGTTAGAGGCCGTGGACGCTGGTGTTGTGGTGGAGGCCGTGGTGACTGGTGGGGAGGTGGAGGCCGTGAATGCTGCTGAAAGCCTTGGAGGCCGTGGAGGCTGGTGTAGAGTTGGAGTCAGTGAGGATGGTTGGACCGCGTGAAGATTAAAGGGAAATCGATCGGAATGTGTGTGCGCGGTTAGTGGAGACGTTGCTCGAGAGTTGCTCAATGTAGGGACTGTTGAGAGATTGCGGAGTCAGAGATTAATAGGGCGGCGTGGCCACAGGAGTGCATCTTGTTGGGATCTGATGAGACCACTGGGAAAAGCTGATGGGAAGGATCAAAGTCATTGCCATGTGTCGATCGCGAAAGGGCGGGTTCAGAAGGAGGGCTCAGGGAGGCGGTGTCTTGTGTTTCAGTGTGTGTAAAACGTGTGGGGGTGCACGTGATTTCAATGCGACGGGCCTGTGCTGATGGAATTGACTCAGTGGGTTTTCGTGTGGGAGGTTTGGGCTCAGGAGGAGTGGTTGTTGAGGAGACGTGTGGTCATTGGGAACTGATGGAAATAGGGTGTGTTTAATGAGACAGCGTGGTGAGGGAATGGTCAGTGGTGGAGAGATGGGGGGTCAATAGATACGGAAGGCGCTGGGTGACAGGAAGGGGCTAAAGGCGGAGTTGTGGTGTCTGTGGACGCTAAAAGATGCCGAAATTCGGTCCCAGTAGGTACTGGGAGACACGTAGTGTGGGAGTGTCGTGCACAAGGCGTGTTTTATTATTGGGAGTCATAGTCTTCAGTATTTAATTTAATCTGCCATATTTTCCGATATTATTTCAACCTTCCTGTATATCACGGTTATGATCCCCCAAAGTTCTTCCGCTCCTGGTTCATGTTTATGAAAAACAAAATGCTCTTGCTCCTGACATCTGAGGAAGTTCAGTGTAAATGTTTCACCAGTCCGGAGAAACAGCGACATCTTGTGGTTTGACTTTGTTTCTGTGGAGCCGCAGTTCCTGTAAATGCGCGGCATCAACTCATTCAGGCAATCTAATTATCGACAGGGAAACATCGAGCTTTGAAAAATGAATGATGAAGTTCACATCACACAGAATCACACAGGAATATTTAATTAACTTGTTACCGGAATCTTGGTTAAAAAATGGAGAATTATTAATTATATATTCAGTCCCACAGTAACGTCAGATAGAAATCATGAGTTTTGATTTTGGATTTACAGTTTAAACTCTATAAAACAAGTCTGGATGACTTAACAAACATGTGGTATGTCGTTGAAACAGAACACACCATTCAACCCCTTGCCATTCCGCTCCACTATTCCATTACGAGGGATTTATTATCCTTTTCAAATCTATTTTCCTGCCTTCTCCCGAAAACATTTGACGCCCTGATTAACCAAAAAGCTACAAATCTCCGGCTTAAATGTACCTAATGACATGACCTGGAGAGCCGGCTGTGCCAATGAATTCCGCCCCCTGGCGAAATGAAACATTAAATCTTCACCTGTGTTCCAAATGAAGGACCCTCAATCTGAAGCCGTGAGGACCCGTCGTAGGCTGCTCACTGTTGGAAAATCTCTCTCCATATCTACTGTCCATATTGCAGCATTCCAAAGGTTTCAACCAAATCCCCGCTCGTTCTGCTGAACTCCAGCGGGTACAGACCCAGAGATATCAATTCCCAGTGATTGCTTACAACCCGGCACCTTGCCACACAGGACGCAGCAAACAGCTCACAGTTCAGTTCCATCACCGCACAGCATTCTGCGAAAATGAATGAACAACCGTAATGTACGAAACAGGAAGTCACTGGCGCTGTGAAGCATTTCGCAAACTGCTGCATTATCATGCCGTGACACCAGCAACATGGAGATTACATGGAGTGACCGCCATAATAATGGCTCGAACTCAGTGTGGGAATGGTGAAGATATATGTGGATCGTATTAAACGTAAAGTCCTTTAACTTGCTTCTAATATTCTGATGTTGGGCATCATTACTGTAAAGGGCCAGAGTTGTAAAAGTGCTATAGAAAGGTCAACTTGTATTTATTGTATAAAATATTGTATAAAGTACCGACATGGTGTCAAATTATAGACAAGTAAGGCCGAGCAAAATTATATCTGATCCGTACTCTGAGGCTCCGGCGTTTGCTGAAACTAGATATCTTCAGCCAGACAGAAAAATAGAGACAATACGTCTCCCAGCAACGTGCTGAGATAGTCGGCAAAGCAGAAATTTAACTGAAGGGAAATCTCCAAACTTGAGAGAAAAAGAATGGATGTAGGGATTTGCAGACTCGGCCAGGTCACTCCAAAGGTTTAGATAATGGGCACTTCCACAATGGATCTGTGTGTTTGTAATACCGGATATTAGGGTGATTTAATGTGCAAGGTAAAATACATTTTACGGAAGAGAAATTTCCCGAACAATATAATCAATAATAGAAAAATAAATGTTTTTCTTCTGAAATAACGGAAATACGGAACTTCTGGGAGAAGTAAAGATTTCAGGGAGTTCAATTAATCAATCTGCTTGTAGAGCGGGTCTGATTATATTTCGGAATTGATTCATTATTTGACCCTTTCAACTGAGCGGTACAGGGTTCTAAAACATTTCAAAACTAACACAGCTGGGGAGAGCAGAAGAACTTTCACCTGCTCTCTGAATTTTGTCTGGGTCACTCCGTAGATAAATGTATTTGTGCAGCTGCTGAAATTCTGAATCACAGAACCCCAAAACTGTGCCTGAAAAAGCCGGATTGACATTTCCAGGTCTGTGTAGAGGCATCGCATGAGAATGAAGACCAGAGTGGTTGTCGCCCAACAGAGAAGGAAACTCGCCGACAGGCTGAAGAGCAGAATGACGGATTGTCTCCGACTCTCCATCTCCGGATCTCGCTGTTTCCCGCAATTTCCCCGTCCCTTCAGCCCCCTGCGGACTCTGCTCGCCGCCAGTATCTGTCTGACGGTCAGAGCATTGAGGGTCAAAATGAGGAAGAAAGGAAGTAACGGATTCAACAGACGGTCCACCCAATAAAACCACTCAAACGATGGCGAGAAAGGCACTACGGGTCTACTGAAACAAATCCAATTACCCCTCACCAACAACGCTATTCTTTCCATATACATGAAATAAAATGGTATGTTTTTAAAAAAAGAAACCGAGCGATAGTGCGCCCATCACCATACCCGCAATTCTGGGGGTTCAGTATTTTGCTTTAAAAGTAGGCGAGCAAATTACCACAAAGCGATCGAAAGTGAAAGCGACAGTAAACCACACGGAACAGTCAACGGCCACGTGACACAGGACGTAGTGGACAAGGCAGAACGGAGCGTTGTCCAGGACTCCGTAATTAAATCTGTATGCTCGACGCATCTGGTAGAACATGACTTCGATAATCACCACCATTAGATCCGCCGCAGCCATCGCCACCAGGTACCGCGTGACACATTTGGAGAGACCGCATTTTCCTCGGCTGAGAATGATGATTGCCACAAGGTTAACTGCAGTGAGACAAAAACGACCAAAAATAAGAATTTTTTAAAAAATCAAACACATTTTGCGTGGAAATACAGCCATGATCTGTTCGCTTGAAGTAAAATCCGTTGTTCATCTCTGCTGGACATTATCAGTGGAAGTAAAGAATACCTGTGTTTTTGCGGTTTGTTTGAAAGCCTGACCGCAGCACAAAGCGCTTTACAGGAGCACCTGCTGCTTTGTCTCCTCACGTTCACCGATGCAGCAGCGATGAGTAGAGTCCAAGAATGATAGATCACAGAAACGCTCCCTTCGGCCCATATCTCCATGCCCACCGGCACGGCCATCTGAGCTGATCGCGTTCTTTCGCTTTTGGATCACATCTCTCTAAGGCTTTCGCATTTCTCAAACTGTCCAGGTGTATTTTAAATATTGTTAACGACTCTGTATCGCCCATTTCCATTCTCAGGCTCTTCAACATCAGAGTAACTTCTGTGTGAGAAAACGTCCCTCGGAATCCAGCTACATTTCTGCCCTCTGATCTTAAGTCTACCCTCTTTTGTTCACGATTACCCAACCACACGGAGATGAATGACTGTATCAATACATTATCGTGGCTTTATGCACCTCTATTCAGCCATCCGCGAAATGCCTGCCTCAAGGAATAAAATGCCACTCGGCCGAACCTCTCCCTGTAACTCAAGCCCTGGAGTTCCGGCAGCATCTTTGTGAATACTGTCTGCACTCCTTTCAGCGGACATCTGCCTTTCCTATAACAGGGCGACCAGAACTGTTCACAGAACTCCAAGTGCGGTATCTCCAAGGAGAGGGGTAGTGTAATTGAAGTGCGCACTACGCTTCTTTCCGAAAGTCTGAGCTATTATTCGATTGCAAGGTCAGATTCTGAAAACAAGATCTCGCACCCCAGCAACCTTCTATCTATTTTCTTTTACTGATTCGGGGACAAACCATTGCTCTGACCAGAACATTTTTACACGGTTTGGAAAGTGCACGGCACTTTAAATGTTTTTTTTATATATGTAATATCCATGTCAAACAATGGTAAAACACAACACAACACAGGTAAAGGCTGTCAGGCAGTCACCTCTGACAGGGGGTATGCTAAAGTGAAATGTTCTGACTGAACGGTGTTGGTGGTTTCTGTCTTTATTGTGACCATTTTTGACAGTGTTGCAACCTGAAATAATGACAACGCAAATAGGTTGAAGCTCAAAAATGTTCCAATGTAAATGTGGTACGTTTAGTCCTTAGCACATTTATGGATTATATTGAGTAATATAGTTAATTTCACGGCATTTCATAATTATGTTAACAATGATTTCAAAAACAAATATTTACGGAGTAACCCATTTCAGTTCTGGCGCAGCTGCGTACCCGCGCATCTGCGAAGGAACAGTGCTGACACAAAGAAACATAGATCAGAATTTGTGAATTGAACAGTGCTGGGAGGGGGAAAATAGAAGGGGAAAAGATTAGTTTCCCTTTCAGAAAGAGGGAAGAGAATTTTTTGGTGGAAATTGGTAAATTTGCAACTGGGCGCTCAGCCGCTGGAAGATGCGTGCGCGAGTGTTTGAGGAGCGACAGGAGTCTCTGGATCACAGCCGTGGCGGCGCATCGTTTATGGTGAAATGGAATCCTACCGCACGGCCGCGCCATTGGAATCCCTGTCTTTAGACGAGTCTCTTTCACCCTTCCCTAACAAGCCGGCCTCAGTGACGAAGCACACGACACTACTAAGTTGCTGTAAAGTCTCATTTGTTTCACAAATGTCCTTTAGGGATGGAGAATATTCGGCTTTATCTGGATCTTATGTGACTGTAGACCCAAGAATCCTGTGGATTGTTACATTAATCCTCAGATTGGGAAAACTAGAGAGCCGGTAATAATATCAGAATTCCCTGTGATGCTCACTTCCCGTGAGTCCGAACAGGAAAAGGGAACAGAATTTCACAAGTTGAAATCAAAGTTATTCACTGTGAGTTTAAAGACCAATCTACTGCTCACGTGACTGGGTTGGCAGGAATGCGGTCCGCTCATGACGGGAGGTTTCGATAGACATGGATTGTGTGTGTTACGTCCGTGCAGGTCGAGTTCTCACGTCACAGCTGAGAAGACTACAGGCAGTTCCAGTGACAATTCTGCATGAACCAGGTTAAAATATTAACAGGGCAGGAGATTGAGAGGAACGAGAAGGCATATTTGGGATGTTTAATAAACTCCGATTAAAATCACATCAGCTGTAGCTGAGAGCGGCGGGAGGTCTCTGTTTCAGTATAAGTAATCGAAAGGCACTTACCCGGGATGCCGACAATTACAATCACTGTGTAATAAATAGCACTCTCTTCAAGCATTGTTAATCCAAGGCTGTTAGTATTTACAGTTCTGTTTGGAATGTTCCCAATTTCTAAATGTCATAAAAGTTGTAAATAGCCAGTAAATGAACTCAAGCAGTTATAACAAAGTCCAGAGAGCAAATTTCTTTCGTGCCTACTGGTTAAAACTCTTCACGGATCACACGTTGTTGAGAGTCCACCGCGTCTGGATGTTTCCGTCCTCAATGTAGCTGAAGCACAGAATGACATTCTTTTATAGACTAATCGGTTACCAGCAATGATAACAATTTGTACATTGACAGGTGCTGATTACTGCTAATTAGCAATTATTTCTCTGATTTAGCGAACCCTAATGCCACTGGGGAAATAACAAGCCTTATTTCATTGAACTGAACGCAACACCAGTCTTGAAGCCACAAGAGACGGCCGATGCTGGGATCGCAACACCAGATGCGATGTTGTCAAACTACTCCGTGTCCACCTCATCAGCGCTGATTCCACTCTCACATTGCGAGTGGAGTCTCTGCCGTGTTACTTCCCTGTGATGACGCACCTTTCATGTGATTCACTGTTACTTTGCTCCGGTGATTTTGTTTTTCTGAATATGATACATTAACGTTTTTTTTGGCGTAAACCCTCACTGTTTGCACTGTTACCGGAGTCAGTCGCTAACACAGATGTTGGCGAGTATGCGGCGCGAAACGCAAACCAATGACCCCAGCATTACAGACATTATCCGCTGCTGTACCAGACAGAGAAAAACAGAAAATATTGCATCAACACCGGTTGATATTAGAGTCACCAGGTGATTTTCGAAGTTGTATTTCAGAAAGAAATTGTTTGACAGACAGACAGACAGACATACTTTATTTATACCGATGGAAATTGGGTTTCGTTACAGCCGCACCAACTAAGAATAACGAAGAAGTATAGCAATATAAAATCATAAATAATTAAATAATAATTTAATAATAATAAGTTAATCACGCCAAGTGGAAATAAAGTCCAGGACCAGCCTATTGGCTCAGGGTGTCTGACAGTCCGAGAGTGGAGCTGTAAACTTTGATGGCCACAGATAGGAATGACTTCCTATGACGCTCAGTGTTACATCTCGGTGGAATGAGTATCTGGCTGAATGTACTCCTGTGCCTAACCAGTACATTATGGAGTGGATGGGAGACAGTGTCCAAGATGTCATGCAACTCGGACAGCATCCTCTTTTCAGACACCACCGTCAGACAGTCCAGATCCACCCCCACAACATCACTGTCCTTACGAATAAGTTTGTTGATTCTGCTGGTGTCTGCTACGCTCAGCCTGCTGCCCCAGCACACAACAGCAAACATGATAGCACTGGCCACCACAGACTTGTAGAACATCCTCAGCATCGTCCGGCAGATGTTAAAGGACCTCAGTCTCCTCAGGAAATAGAGTCGGCTCTGACCCTTCTTGTAGAACATCCTCAGCATCGTCCGGCAGATGTTAAAGGACCTCAGTCTCCTCAGGAAACAGAGTCGGCTCTGACCCTTCTTGTAGACAACCTCAGTGTTCTTTGACCAGTTCTTTGATTCAGGGAAAAAGTGCGTATTAAGCTGTTAAAATTACCTATGTAAGTGTGTACCTCTTATATATCTTATAAGGTATCTGTATAAAATTTCCTACTCGTGCTGTGAATTTTGAAACGGTAAAGTGACGGACAAAGCCGATGTAGAATCCACCTGAGGAACAGTGAGATGCTGAAACACTGTTTCCTTCAGTTCGCTGTAGCAATACAATGCGCTGATAAGGCTGCCATCCACTGCCCTGTGGGTTTTGAAACGGTAAAGTGACGGACAAAGCCGATGTAGAATCCAGCTGAGGAAGAGTGAGATGCTGAAACACTGTTTCCTTCAGTTCGCTGTAGCAATACAATGCGCTGATAAGGCTGCCATTCACTGCCCTGTGGGTTTTGAAACGGTAAAGTGACGGACAAAGCCGATG